>NC_062532.1:14548053-14735553 GCF_022655615.1 Tachysurus fulvidraco | reverse complement strand
TGTGTGTGTGTGTGTGTGTGTGTGTGTGTGTGTGTGTGTGTGTGTGTGTGTGTGTGTGGGTGTGTGTGTGTGTGTGTGTGTGTGTGTGAGAGAGAGAGAGAGAGAGAGAGAGAGAGAGAGAGAGAGAGAGAGAGAGAGAGAGAGAGAGAGAGAGAGAGAGAGAGAGAGAGAGTTATTGAAACTGTGAGCTGTGAATTATTGAACAGAGGACAGTCAAGGTGTGGGTGTGGACTTGTCCACCTGGAACAGAGAGATCATCCTGCCAAAGCTGTAAAATCAAACTGTGTGTGTGTGTGTGTGTGTCCTTCAAGTCCACACACCTCTGGAGAAACTGAAAAAGGCTTTTAAGTTATAAAAAATAGCAACTAGTTACCCCAAAAAAAAAACACTTTTCCGATTAAAAAAAAGCTAAGAAAAGCTGGTGCTTTTTCTGCATCTGCTTCTTAGCTCTATGCCTTTTAACACAGAGGCCTCTCCAACACTGAGTGTCTTTAAAGCTAGATTAATTTGAATTAATTATGTACTATTGTTATTGTAGTTTTTGTCTTTGGATACAAAATTTCATATTGTAAAGCACCTTGGGTCAAATTCGGTTGTGTTAAATGTACTCTATGAACAAAGTTTAAATTGAACAGATAAACAGGGCCCATCTGAGTAATATAGCTCATTCATTTTTGGTCTGTGAATAAAAGTTTTGATTCTACTTGATTAAAAAAATTGAATGACCTGTAATTTTCTGTTTTTAAATTCTGATAAGACAGAAATACTACTTATCGGTCCAAAAACCAGTACACAGAAGCTCTCACACTTCAACTTCCATTTAGAAGGATGTACTGTAACTAGAGACCTTGGTGTTATATTATACAGCAACTTGTCTTTTGAAAATAGTATTGCCCATATTACAAAAACAGCCTTCTTCCACCTTAGAAACATTGCCAAGCTAAGAAACATCCTATCTGTATCTGATGCTGAGAAGCTAGTTCATGCATTCATGACCTCTAGACTGGACTATTGTAATGCATTACTAGGTTACAGTTAATGCATTACAGTTAGTCCAAAATGTAGCTGCAAGAGTTCTAAACAGAACAAGAAAATATGATCAAATAACCCCAATTCTATCATCTCTACACTGGCCACTTGTTAAATTTAGAATTGATTACAAACTGCTGCTATTTACATACAAGGCTCTTAAATGCTTTAGCTCCCATGTATCTAACCAGTCTTCTAACATGTTACAATCCTTCATGCTCTCTGAGATCACAAAACTCAGGACTTCTGGTAGTTCACTATTTGTCCGGGGCTCAGAAACACTTTCCCAGTTTAAATGTAGATTAAAAAGGCAGGCACATTAGTGTATTATGTGCCAGCAGCTATGCTAATTCCTCTGCACTGCTTCTCTTTTTCTACCCATCCCAAGGCATCAAGAAATTGTACCAACTCCGATTGTCTTTCGGGCCACAAAGATTTTTGAGATGAGGCCAACCATGTGAGGATCCTGAGACATCTAGTGATTTTACAGCTCCAGCTGGACTCTGCTATACTAAAGAGGAGATGCTGGTTCTTAGAATGAACCAACTTTGAACCAGCACCAGCACTAGCTACAGAATGAACTAGTTTTTCCTCACCACAGTCGCCTCAGTCACCTCAGACTTGCTCACTGGTGATAAACACAAACACATTTAAATATCTCTAATAATAATCTTGATTTTTTTGTATTATATTAATCTTTATATAAAGCTTTTGTCTTATGTTTATGTTCCATAAAGCTTCTTTGAGACAATGTCCATTGATAAAAGCTCTCTACAAATAAATTCGAATTCGAATTTGATTTAATTTCTTGATTTAATCTAATCTCATTCAAAGTATTTATTTTTTAATAGAAGTGTTACACTATGTTAAAAATTAGTCCACTTTTAAAATAAGTATATATATATATAGTCTCACTTCAGATATATAACACTTCAGGCTCAAGGAAACTGTTTTATATTGTTTACAATGTATTATACAACGTATACAACAGTATCATAGAACACAAATGACAGAAGTATATATTAAAAAAACACACTCTTTCCTTTAATATTTTTAGTCATATAATATTAAAATGTGTGCGTACAGATCTTAAGATAAGGAAAGAATATCCATAAGAAAAAAATCCCTGAAAATGTGGAGATTCAAAAACATTCCCAATATTGGTTGAGTGCGAACATGATTGACAGTTACCCCGCCTTACGCTCCGCCTCTTAGAGCAGCATCGTCACCGTCACTGGTTGGGCTGTGCGTGGCTGTCTGCTGTTTCCCCGATCACCGCGGGGATCCTTTCCGTCTCCTTACCGGGCAAAGCTTCGCCTCCTGTCCCATACTATGGAGATTTCAGCGGCGGGGGACCGCGTGTTTGCCGCCGAGGCCATCTTGAAGCGCCGCGTCCGCAAGGTTAGCGTGTTTTTAATTTCGGGGCGTTTTGCGGCCTGCGATTAAACTTTGCTCGCTCTCTCTCTCTCTCTCTCTCTCTCTCTCTCTCTCTCTCTCTCTCTCTCTCTCTCTCTCTCTCTCTCTCTCTCACTCATACACACACACACACTGAGAGAATTCATTTCACTGACAATGCCGTATTTTAGGTGCAGTTCATAAAAAGCATACGCACAGTTTTGTGTTTGTTTATAGAGGGGGAAAAACCCAAACTTGATTAAATGTCTACTCTTAGTGCTTTAGCTGTTGTGTTAAATGTACACTCTGTTGTGATGCAGAAAGCGTTAGCCAGCAGGCTAGCAGTGTGAAGCTAACGTTAGCCTGTAATACGGAGACAGCTGTTTTGTGTCTGCCCGACCTGCTAATTTGACAAAGAGCAGTCTGCCTGGGCTGGAGATAGGGCTAAGGCTCATTTGGACCAAAAAAATAACATCAACTCTCATACTTTTATATATCGATTTCTAACCACAGCCCTTTTTTATGAACCCTTTGTTAGAAAAGCCCTGCAAAAATCATGGCTATGTGTATAAACCTTTTGTGAACTGTATTGCTCACAACTCCAGTCTGCTTTCAAAATATAATGTGTAGATTTTGATTATTAGTTATTGTCGCAGCTGGTCTTCATCCCAGTGGAAGTAACTAATGTACTTGAGATCTGTATAGTCACTTTACTGCATGTGCTTTTGTTTTCATTTCAGGGAAGCATGGAGTACTTGGTGAAATGGAAAGGCTGGGCTATAAAGTAAGTCATATGAAATGTTCATCACGATTTCATTATTATCCAGTTGTTAATAAATAAATTTTCATAAATTAACTCCTTCTCTTTTGTGTAGGTACAGCACTTGGGAGCCTGAAGAGAACATCCTTGATGATCGCCTTGTTGCTGCCTTTGAACAAAAGTGAGTGTGAGTCTCTGTATAGATGTGTGTGTGTGTGTGTGTGTGTGTGTGTGTGTGTGTGTGTGTGTGTGTGATTAATATATAGATATATAGCTATATAGCTAGCCTACCTTTTGTGGGTATTTTGTTTTGCAGTCAAAAATGTCATACCTTGAATGCAACCATTGTTGGTTACCTAATGGTCTGGAACTTTTTAAAACCCAGGTTAATTAATTCCAGAACAGAATATTTACAGAAGATGGATGATTGACACATCGATGCAGATGGGTACAGTTCTTACCTGGCAGATTTATCACTTTCATAGTTAGTAAATGGACTGAATCATTCATTCATTCATTCATTTTTCTACCTCCTATCCGAACTTCTCGGGTCACAGGGAGCCTGTGCCTATCTCAGGCGTCATAGGGCATCAAGGCAGGATACACCCTGGACAGAGTGCCAACCCATCACAGGGCACACACACACACTCATTCTCTCACACAATCACACACTACAGACAATTTTCCAGAGATGCCAGTCAACCTACCATGCATGTCTTTGGACCGGGGGAGGAAACCGGAGTACCCGGAGGAAACCCCCGAGGCACGGGAAGAACATGCAAAAACTCCACACCCACAAGGCCGAGGCAGGAATTGAACCCCAAACCCTAGAGGTGTGAGGCAAATGTGCTAACCACTAAGCCATCGTTCCCCCCGGGCCTGAATCAGATTGACTAAAAGTACTTAAATTACTCAGAGACACTCCTCTGGAACAGATAATATAGGTCATGGTGCCAACAGCACATCAATACTGCAAAAGCCAAAACTACAAACTATGTATAGTTAAATCCAAGAATTTACATATACATAGGTTACATTTTTTTCAGGCTCCACATATTTCCTGTTATCCTGATTTTTTTTTTTTTTTTTTACAAGTCAGTTAGGGTTTTATTTTTATGCAGTTGATTATTGACAGATTTGTTTCAGTGGCTCAATAGTTTGCATAAACAAGTTGCTCTTTAATTACAGATTTCAGAAATTAATGTAAGAGCTTTTAGCAGCTTTTGATTGGCCAATGTCTTTATTAGGAGTTATCAGGAGTGTGTCTACTGACCCACAAGACAACAAACAGTAAAAGAATGGTGAAGCAGTTGGTGGTATACCATACGTGTACATTCACCATTTAGAAAGTCCTACATCACAATGGCTTGGCAGGCTGCCCCTACTCTAGCTTCTCCAGACGAGTATTTTAAGGCATCTGATGAAACAAAAACATAACTATATGGCTGTAATAATCAGTACTATATATGAAGGATAAAGGGTGAGGCGTTTCACCTAAAAATGCCATTTCAGCTGTGAAGCATGGGTGGTGGCAGTATTATAATTATAGGGGTGTTTTTTGGACTGGTGCATGTCAGAAAATAGATAGTGTCATGAGGAATTTGTAACAAAGACATTTAATGACAGGAAAGTGAAATATTGGAATGTTAAAAACTGACAAGGATCCCACAGAACATTTGGAGTGTCAACTGAAAAAGTGTGAGCATGAGTTACACCAGTTCTGTCTGGAGCAATAAGCAAAAGCTCCAGCAATGTATTGTAAGATGTGTTTGTGGGAGATTACCATAAGTGTATGAGTTGAATTAAGCGATTTAAAGGGCAATGCCACCAAAATACAAAACCTAACAAAGTCTATGTAAACGTTTGGCCTGCTGAAAATCTAGTATGGAGAATAACAGTTGAATTAAAAATGTCTTTATTCTAGGTGTAAATTTTGTAGTCTCAAGTGTATTTTTCTTTAAGCACATACGCTAGATGCTGGTGCCATTAATCTACCATCACCCAGCAACATTTGTGGTGTGTGAAAGTGCAGAATCATCATGTAGAGCAGGGGTGCCAAATTTGGCCCTCTGTGTAATTAAATTTGGCCCTCGAGATCATATCAAATGTGCATTACAACTGGCTAGCCGCATGCTCCGCTAATACTACAAATCCCAGAATGCCTTGCCACTGTATTGACGCGTAGTCATGAACAGCAAGCACCCCCATTCTCTGTTGACAGTCGTTAACAACCATGCTACAGTCACATCGGGCAAGTTAATTCCACCCACAAGGCTAGTGTTATTGTGGCAGCAGAGATTGCAAAATCTGAGGGAGAGTTTGTCAAAAAAAAGTGTATGGTCAAAGTTTGCAAAATGAAAACCAATGATGTGTCTTTTATTTCAAATTTAGTTTCTTTTGTGTTTGTAATATCAAGCTCTGGTTGTTCCAAATCCTGTGTTTAAGCAAAACTAAAGTTTGTTTCCATATGAAAAAGGCTGAACATTACATATCACTCACTCATTTTCTACCGCTTATCCGAACTACCTCGGGTCACGGGGAGCCTGTGCCTATCTCAGGCGTCATCGGGCATCAAGGCAGGATACACCCTGGACGGAGTGCCAACCCATCGCAGGGCACATTACATATCAGTTACAGTTAATTTTTCAATAAATATTCAGTTTGGCTTGTGACTTTATCTCAGTTTAATATTTTGCCCCACTGTGAATTTGGGTTTGACACCCCTGATGTAGAGGAAAGTTCGGCATGATCATCAGAACAATATGAATGATTCTTGCAGCAAGTCATAAATCAGACAACTTTAGACACATAAGAACTCGGCTATGGGAACTCTGCTCACTCTTACACCTCTGCTAGACCAGTATTAGTAGGTGTGTGTAGGGTTAGGTGAGGAAATGGAGATAGGGCAAGGCTATGTATTTATTGATTTGAGAAATGGGTAGCCAATAGAATTGGTTGAGTATTTGTATGTGTACTAAGGTATGTGTAAGTATATAAAATTATGTAGAGATTTCTATCTAGAGTTTTCCAGAAATGCCAGTGAAGAGAAAATTATAGTAAATCAGCATATTTGTACTTTAATTCAACATCGCCATACTGTTACCATCAATCTGCATTCGTTATGCACATTTTAATATTTTTTTATGTACTTTCTTCCCTTTTCCCATCTGTATAAGAAATTCTGTTTTATTGTAATTATGTTTGGTATATTTTTTTTTTATTCTTACTTTAACCTTTTTTTTATTATTATTCTCATTGCTTTGTTCTATTTGGCACAGAGAAAGCATTTGCTACATTTCATACAGTTTATGGTTGTGTATGTGATTTTGAGTTTAAATAATCTAGGGATTAATATTGTAAAAGCCTGAATTTAATAGATACAAAGGAATGCTTTGCTTAAAGCCTCTGTCATTGTAAAATTTTATCATTTCTGTTTGTTAGGATTAAATTTCAGAAAGCTGGCATCCATCAATGATTTTAAACAGTTGGTTAACAAGGTGGGAGAGAGAGCTGTGCTGGACCTAGTACTGGGATCTAAGACCATGTAATAATCTGGGGAATGAGGATTGATCCCTGAGGGACACCTTGTTTACCAGGGAAATAAAGAATTTACGTTTATGTAATGATCAAAAAGACGAATTGTTAAACAAACATTAGCCATACTGCAACTACAAATGTCATACTGGACAGAGATTTTAATAGCAGTCATTAAAGTCTACAATAGAGCTGATAGGATAAGAATTTTGATAGCACCAGTATCATCAGAAAGAAGTGAATCATTGACACTCACAAAGCTGTCTGGGTGCCGTGTAAAGGTTAGAGAGCTGATTTATAGTGAGATCATCTTGTTAAAAGGCAACCGCTCTTTTTAGTGGTTTGTACAGATGTAGAAGATTAGAAATCAGTTAATAATTAGTAATGATGTTGAGTAGTTATGGCATGATTAGGTTCTAAGCTACAGTTATAATTTATACCATATAAACCACCCTCTTAGCATTTCATCCAGTCTTTATTTCATGAAGTGTTCACCTCAAATCTTTTTTGTCTCCAGGGAGAGAGAACAAGAACTTTACGGACCAAAAAAGAGAGGGCCTAAGCCTAAAACACTCCTTTTGAAGGTTGGTAAATGTGCCGTATATATTTTATAATCAGAATAATTTTACCTGTTGTTAAAAATACCCCATTCACCTTCTTTATTATTCTCCTTAGTCACGAGCACAGGTTGCTGAGAGCTCACCCAGAGTCCTCGAGTTTAAACCTAGTCGACCCCAGCCATCCTCTAAACCTCCACCTGCACCTACACCTGCACCCTCGTATCATCCCAGTGGCCCTTCCAATGCTAAGCTGCAGTCTGGAGCTGCCCAGCCCAAACTAAAGAAAGACATACACCGATGTCATCGCATGGCACGTCGGCCTTTGCCCCGCCCTGATCCTTTAGCTCCACAAATCGGTTCTTCTAGTCCCTTCTCGTCTCGTCCTACAGTCAGCCCCTTCTGTGAGACAGTCCGCATCCTTAACCGGAAGGTCAAACCTCGTGAGGTTAAGAAGGGACGGGTAATTTTAAATCTAAAAGTGATGGACAAGAATGGACCAGCCAATAACAAAAGGACTCAAAATTCCAGCCTTCAGTCTCATGTTGGGCGGCAGAAAGTTCCTTCTCGGAACAGAGTGATTGGGAAGAACAGGTTTGGAGATGTATCTTTTAGGTGCCTGCAGCAACCTATGAGTGGCTCTGGATTTTCAGTTTTTAGAAAGCCAATTGAGGCTTTTCCAATGGACTCTTCTGCGGAAAAGCCAAAGGCTGAACAAAGCGGTCACAAACCAGGTACAAATCCATCGCTGTCTTCCTCTCAAACTTCAAAAGTCAAGACCTCAGCTATGCCAGAAGCACTCGTCGAGCCACCTCGATCTGCTTCGAGCTCTGAGGTCTCGGACAGTGAACCTCTTCCCCCACCTTCACACCAAATCCACCCCAATCAATTAGCCCAATCGGGTGAGGCCAATACTCAAATTTCACACGCTGCCAAATCCACACCTAAGCTAACAGACTCAAAAGCCAAATTGACTCAGTCAGCCATGCCTTCCTCCCCCATGTTCTCTTCCTCCTCTTCTTCCTCCTCGTTATCATCCTCATCTGAAGACAACGAGCACATCCTGGATCTCTCCGTGCCTCATGGAACCGACAGGCGACTCAGACAACGACAACACTTTCGTGGTCGTCGGCAGCCCAAAGTTCCTGAAATTCCTATATCCGAAGAGGCCTCGGAGGAAGACCAGGATCTGGATTGGCATCCGGAGATGGCTGCACAGTGTGCCAACGTGGTTATTACGGACGTTACAACCAACCTCCTTACTGTCACTATTAAGGAGTTTTGTCATCCTCCTGGACTTCCGGCAATAGCTTCGTCTCCCTGCTGCGCCAATAATTTATCTTCTGTAAAAAAGACAAACCCTTAACTGTGACAACCAAAAAAATTAATACTCTGAACTCAGATGCCACGCAAACTGCCTTTTACATTTGAAGATGTTTGGAAATGAGTTTCATATTACATATTAGATGTATATGCAAAACAGAAATGGCCCAAACCCTACATGCGCATGCTGTTTCTCTCCTGATCGACTGTTTCTCTTGGCTTGTATTTGCATATTGGATCATGATTAGCTCTTACATTTTATTGCATAACACTTCACTATTCTGACTGCTGCAGTTAGTGATCATTTTGCACTTTGACCAGTCAGTGCACTTAAATAAATTTCTCCATAAAGTATTAATCTCAAAAAGCATATTTGAAACTTGCCAGCAACTACAAAAGTGGGCTTTCTTAGACTATTGAGCCATAAAATCGGCTTGTAGAGACAAGGGGACAAAAACATTTTGTTTTCTGGAGCCATCATGTTTTAGATGAATGCAGAATCCAGCTGGTTGTGCTGTCTCAGTAAACACAGCTGCTGAATATAAGCTATAGAGGGCATTAACCTTTCCAGCGCTTCACCCTATTCCAGGTGGAGATTAATGTTCTTCCCTCACTGGACATCTGTGGCATCTTTAGCTCGAGGCAGACAAATGCATCTCTCATCTTGCGCTTGTTGTGTTTTTCCATTTGTTTTTCCTGACTTTTATCATCAAATTGTGTGCAGTGTGAGGATATACCCTCGGTTGTATGATTATTTTTCTGGTGTAATGATTAACTGGCTTAAAGCACCAAACACTTTTATGACTATGTAACAACAGGCTTATTTCAGTCATTTATTGAGTTTTGGTTTGGGATTTTTTTTTTTTTTTTTTTTTTTTTTTGGTTATTTATTTATCACAACCTGCAGTTAATAGTTCAGTGTTCAGAGGTCTACTGCTGGGACACATATTTACACTCTCTTTTTGTTTTTCTGCTGTATTCAGAACGTTTATTTGGACTCGTCTCTGGTAAGAGAGGCTACAAACGACAGAAAATAAGACAAGCATGAATTCATCTTGAAGATCAGGATGGACTTTATTTATTCTTCACCTTCCTGGTCAAGCAAAATGCTTCACAATTTAGCCTCAAAGAAAATTGGTTAAAAGACAAATCTTTATATTGAACCTGCATGTTCTTGGGATATGGTTCTCTCCTCCCTCGAGCCAGTCAGTTACATTTCCAGCACTGTAATCACCCAGGTCATTTTTTTTCCCTTTAGGGATAATCCAGTAAGGTTTACTAAATGTTGATAGCTGACACTGCACTGGTCGCCATGTGGCAGTTGTAAAGAAAATGGCCTGTTTGATCTCATTCCCATGCTGATATAATTTTCTTAGCCTGCAGTTAGGTTGTAATTAAAGGCATGCTCCAGCTCAACAGCATGTTCTAAAAACACAAAGCAAAGACTTATAACAAGAAGGAGAGCACATCCTCTTGATTAGAACTATTCAAATTATACTGTTACAATATTTAATAATAAGTGAAACATGCTTATGGAAAGGAAAAAATATCCTCATGATCTCACTGAGGTTTTTTGTTCTCACATTTTTTTAACACTAGGGTTAGTGTAATATTATATAACATTTATCTAAATCCTAACCCTAGTCATTTTCTTTAATCATGTCATTAGAGGATATGATGGGGAAAAAAACACTTCTGTTACACCTTTACACAGTCTGTTACAGAACACAGCCAGGATTTCACTGGAATCAACACACACACACACACACAAATCTCATTCAAGTAACAATCGTACAATAATGCTGATAATGCACTGTTTATATCCGCCATCAATGCACGCTTTGGTCATGTTTACAAAAAGACTTCATTGACACAATGGCTGTGTGTTTAAACTAACAGAAAAGCAGGCTTTTTTACAAAATGAAGAATTTGCTGCTTCATGCTCGGGTGAGAAACTGGCGCTGACTTCAACTTTCACCATTTGCCAACAAAGCCCCCTGAAAGGTCCCCCTCAGTGCTAGTTTTCTGCCCTGAAATTACTCCTATCATCCCAAACTAAGAGGAGTGCTTTATGTCCAAACCCAGCTTTTAGATCTCTGTGCCAGATTAACCATAAATCTTCAGGAAAAGCATTTATGATAACCTCTGTCCTTCACATGTTTACTGATGAACGTGATCACATTAGTTCATCATTGTTCATTTGATTCCTGCTTATTGTTTAGTGCACTTAACCACTTCTGCGATGCTTGTTTTATTGTGTTTTTTTTTTTTTTTTGCATGATTTAGCATCTTGAAAGTCTGCACAACCCACCCACAAAACCTTATACAGTAACATTCATTTGATACATATTACCATTATGAAATGCTTATATTACTCTTACATTTCCATTTGCTCTGCTACCCATTTGCTTATATTTATTTATTTGATCCAAGTACATGCCTGGATCAGCACTGCAGAATTTTAGAAGTTTATTTCTTTATTTTATTGTAATGGTTTCTTGTGATACAAGAAGGATTTATCTAAAAGACAGGTTCCTGAGCTTGTCCTGACATTTTTAGTATTTTCCCTGCTCTAACTATTTAACAGCCTTCTCCAGGTGGGTGTCTTAAAGCAGGGAAAACTCTTTATCAGGACAAGAGTAGAGAACCTGTTTCACAATGGACACGTTTGTCCGAATCAGAGCACGATTATTCCCCTGCAGGAGTAGTCTGGTTTCAGACTCACTTAATTCTGTTGATCCCTGATGCATTCGTGTTGCATCTTGCAGCGTTACATTGAGATATTTGGTGCGGTTATGTGCAGTAAGCATCCTTGGGCACATCCTTGTGTGAGTGAGTGAATGAAGGCATGGTGAGGACGAGATTCTGCCTTATCTGTTTCTAGTGCTGCAGTATTAATTCTGATGGAGCTGTACACATTTCTGTCTGTAGGTCTTGGTGTTCTTTCTGCTGATGTAATCATGAAAATAATGCCTTTAAATATTGAATTATGTATTGAGTTTGGAAAAACAAACTCTTGATGAATGGTTCATTTTTTTTAAATAATGAATGATTTTTTTTTAGATGATAATTTAAAATGTAATTTGTTTAACTGGTAAAGAAGTTGTTATTTTGATGGTGTATTCTATATAGGTTTTTTAAATTGTATGGCAAAGTGAACATGAATTTTTTTTACTGCTCTGAAGTAGGATAGCTTGTAAACGAAAGAAAAAACCGTTTGAATAAATGCTTGATGTGGTTTTTGCAAACAAGTTTCGCTCCACAGTCATACTTTCTTTCAGACACACAATGTTTTTAATCATTTGTAGATACATACTGTAGATGTTTTTCCAAGATCCGCAACAAATAATTTATTTCAGTTAACACAGTCATTCCCTCAACAACCTCTAATTTCTGTTTCTTGGGGGGGGGGGTGTTTACAGATACACAGAGAAGTCCTTTGTCTTGAAGACACTAGACATAGAGACTTCTATATATATTATATACAGGTCTTTACAGGAAACTTGACTATAATCAAGTGGGATTTTTTTTTCTTTTGTTTGTTTGTTTGTTTGGGGTTTTTAATAGTTTTCAGCTTATAAACACCCATGGAAACCATATTATTTAAAATCCAGGTCATCTTTAGGATCTTTTAAGCCAGTTTCAAGGCTGTACACATACATCCTGCTCCACATACATCCATACAAGCTCCATCAATACCTAAAGTTTAAGATTTAGGTTAGATTAGAGATTGTGTCTCATTAAGGGGTTAAAGGAGCCATGTGTCTCCAAGAAGTTGTTGTTTAGCTGGACACTAGATGGCACTGAACCACCAGCAATCAAAGAAAACAGCTTTTAGGCCTCAAGCATCTGCTCATTTCCTTCTAATAGTTGAATGTTAATGTTCCACATAATAAACTAGCCTCTGTTTTGTGTTCCTTTAAATGAAAGAGGATTCGTGACTTAGAAAATCACAAGAATTATCCAGAAACAGAATTCACAAGTGACTTTTATATGTTTACGGGTGTGACATGATCCAATTTTGGCCTTCAGGAAGCTATTAAAGCCAGTATAATTAAAACTTGGCAGTGCACTGGGATTGCTGAAAATAGACTTGATGCTCTGTGAGATCTAGTTTCTTTCAAATGAGGTTGGATGTGAAGTAATGATTGAGTATCTTAGTGCAGACTGAAAAAGAAACTGATCAGTAAAATATGTGTTGCGAAGAACTGATGGCCTGGTTTAGTTTATTATGCTCTCTCTCTCTCTCTCTCTCTCTCTCTCTCTCTCTCTCTCTCTCTCTCTCTCTCTCTCTCTCTCTCTCTCTCTCTGTATGTGTGTGTGTGTATGTGTCTTTCTCATGTGCTCTCTCTCTCTCTCTGTATGTGTGTGTGTGTGTATGTGTCTTTCTCATGCGCACTCTCTCTCTCTCTCTCTCTCTCTGTAGGTCTGGTCATGTATGTTTGGTCATGTATGTAAAATTGTTCTACTTGACACTGTACCACTCTTTTCTATCATTTTTCCCTGTTGTTTTCAGCTGTATATAAGCACACATCAGTCTGCTATCTAGAGTTTGATGCCTCACCTTTTGTACCATTTGCAATATTAGTAAATGCAGATTTAATTCAAATTTGTTTGTTTTTTATAATTTATTCACAAAAATAAGTAAATAATTCAGTAATTTCTGATGATACATCATTTAAATATTCATCAAAAATTCTATATTTTAAATAAAATAAGAATATGAAAATATATGAAAAAAATATGAAAAAAAGAGATTAGCTCGGTTTGGATATATATTTAAAACGTTATGATACTTTTTTGCTCATTCCAATAACTCTGGATTTCACTGCTGTATGTGAAACAATATCATCTCATTGCTTGAGATAAAACATAGCATGGTACCGATGCGTATTGTTTATTGTATACCGTGGTAGAATACTAAGCAGTATATTAAGTGCACGCGATGTGGCGCACTAGTCAGAATGACTTTTGTCTAGAGAAGTGGCTGAAGCAGAAGGGGGGGCGGGGCTTATGTGTGAGGGCAGACTATGTTGAAAACACTGGTGGCATCATTAGGAATAGAAGCCACTACTGATCTGCTGCCATATTAACAGTGTTCAGCTGGAGATCAGAGGAGTAATCGGTGAATAAATATTGTGGTAATTTTTTTGTCTCTTTCCCCCATTTTCTTATATTCACTGCCTGCTCAAACCGCCACCCTGAAGTTCATTGTTGTGATCTTGGCCGCCGGGATGGTGGCGTTTGTCGGAGCCGTAATCTGCATCATCGCCGCGGTGCACGGCGGCTCTTCGTCTCCTGCAGCCGCAGCCTCGACCGCCGCACAGCCGCTCGCCGATAATCAGTCCCTGACAGCGGGTTCGAGTGTCCTCACCTTACCGTCAGGCTCTGTGGCCCGGGCAGGACCCTTGGACGCGCTTCATGGCAGCGGAGAGAGAAACAGCCCGGGGTCTCCAACCTTCTATGGGATCACCGGCGTGAGAACTGGTGGCGAGGGCGGAGAGCAGCAGGTGGTAACAGTCAGCAGGCTGATCTGTACTCCGGTTCCGGCTGGTGATTGCGGACCGAAAGGCTTCCAGGCTGATGATCAGTCTGTGTATGCGGGGGATCAAGGGGGGGATCTCCGCGCCACAGCAGAAGAGCTCAGGCGCACCGTGGAGCAGCAGGAAGAGGAGATCCGCGCCGAGCAGCACACTATCCGCGAGCTCACTGGGAAACTCTCTGTCTGCGAAAGCGGCACACACGGGAGACAGGGCTTGCGGGTTGGGAGAAGAGACGGCAGAGACGGACTCATGATGCAGGACGACGCGGGAGCGCCCGCTCTCACCGTCCGGGAATTGGAGAGAGCCATCATGCACATGAAGGAGCGCATCGAGAAACTGGAGGTACACAATCAAACAAGCTAGTGGTGTGGGTATCAGAATTTAGTTTCACAAGACCAAGATGCTAAACAAATAACAGCAAAGATGAGCAGTATCTCGGTGTAATATCATTGTGTAGTGCACACACAGACACACACAGAGCTCCCCTTAAAATAAAACCCTTTTAGAAAGTTGCTATTGTGAGATAATAAGGAAGCATGTTTCAAACAACTTTTTAAGCAAATGCTGCACACCTTAGTGTTGAAAAAATATACAATCTATTTAGTATACATGGATTAATGTACCTATGTTTTATGTAGTCATGTTTACTGAAAAAAATCATTCATGCTCATTAGGCTCTAAAATCTATTTATTATAATATAGAATTTCAACCATTTAAATTTGTAACCAAAATTATTCCAACCAAACTTATATGTAAGAGGGAAAAAGAGAGAGAAAAGACATTGGTTACAATGTGCTTCTATAAAAAAAAAAAAAAGACAATATTGAGATATTTGATATGGGAAAAAAAATGAAAAGCAAAGCACGTGAGCGTTGGATATTTACTTGTAAGTCTGTCGTGTCATATACAGCTTACTGTCGCCAAGATTGTGTAAAAATGCCACACCATTTTGTCCCAGTTCTTCTGTTGTAGCATGCATTTAGAGCTTCGTCAAACAATTTACCAGGTAGTTGGTACTATTTATGTTATAACTGCGGGTAGCGAATTTGTTGCCCTTTTAGCATGAAACAACAGGTGGCATGTTTGCTGATGCCCTCAGCGTTAAATTTTGTGAAGAAGCATGATGAATTTTACGAGCGTGCAACACTGTAGTCCGTATACACAGGAACACAACGATAGGTAGGACAATCTGTCAAAACGCAAGCATTTACATACGCACACACGTGCGTGCGCGCGCGCGCAGACGCACCTACACCAACACATAGTTCAGGAGAGCAGTGGTGGGTTTGTTTGCTGTGCAGATAATAAAGCTTTTTCTAAAGTTCCCCTCCCCGGCGCTCTCCCCCTGCATTGCATTTCTGCTCCGCGTCGCGGCGGCGGCGGTGATTTACGGCCCTGCGCTAGAAACGCGCTGCTCTAATTAGCTGCAGCCTGAGCTCTCGCGCCAGTCCCGCGTTTGATCAAAGGAGTGCCGCAGCGGTCATCAGCGCGCGCGTGCTCACCTTACACTCTCTTGCGTGATTAAACCTCGTTCGAAATCAATAACGTCAATGTCTCTGACCATAAATTAAGAAGATGCGAGTTGCATCAAGAAGAAGGCCAAAAAAAAGGAAAATAATAAATGATAGGCTGCTGACAGTACAAGTGATGAAGCTGGCTTATTTAAATTCGTATATATATGTTTTATTACAGTAACACACTGGAGCATGCGTGATCGATCACATGGCTCGGAAGATGTATGAGTTCTGTAGATGCTGCAGTGTAGAATGTTGTGCTTGCTGTTCACAGTCCCAACCAATGATGCAGTGCGGTTGAACATGAATATAAATGTAGAAAATTCTCACCCAAAATGTATTAATCCCATTTTCCCATTTTTTTTAAATATATATATATTATGTTTGATATCAGGCTCTGAGTATGGACCTGAAACTGATCTAATACTGGTTTCCTACATAATCTTTTGTTGCTGTTTTATGCCAGACCTAATGGTATTAATTTAGGCCTCCTTGGAAACAAACGTGTCCTGTGTTCAGAGTCATGATTTGAGTCTGCACGTCAATTCAATATAAATTATGTTGAAAGATAAATTTAAATATATCTAAATACCAAGCATGAGTTAAAAGCCAGTATTATCTAACGTCAGTTCTCAGTGTCACAGTGCGTATGAGCTCAAAACTCATTTATAATGCACAAGTGTTCTTGTAGGCAGAAATGGCTCCACTGGCTCACAACCACACAGAGTCAGGGCAGAAGGGCAAAGTCAGTGTCTCAAGTGCAATCACGGTACAGGGAGCCGTAGCACAGAGGAGAGTGGAGGATTTGGAGAGAGAGCTGAAGAGGAAGATGCAAGTCCTGGAAGAGGAGAGGAAAGCACTTCGCAAGGAAACGCAGAAACATCAACAGCACATTGATCACGGACTGGACGCTGTTCATCAACGAATTATCAGCCTTGAGCAAGGTGAGGGAGTGAGAGCAAGACAGAGAAAGATTAATGAAATGGGTGAATGAGTGAGTAATCAAATGGTTGTATGAGTTTGATCACTCTTGGAAAATATTTTGTGAAAAGGTCATTAAATTTTACATTCTATATCTGATCACAAAGGAGCATGTCTTCATCACGCACTCTCCTGCAAAAAAAATGTGTTTAATCAAGTCTCATTGATTTAATGATTTGGAAAGTGGTGTTGTATTTATATCTGCTGAGGAGAGAGAGACTGCATCAATAAACATTCCATAGGTTCCCTGTAAAGCTGAACATATAAATACTGACAGAAAGTGGTTAACAACCTTAGTTCATAAAATAAAAAATATATATAATTTTTTCCAAAGTAGGAATTTTAAACATCACATTTAGCATCACACAAGTATTATAGAGCACAGTCTTTGGAAACATAAAAGCCTCCTGGGTGAAGCTTCATCATGAATTATTTCAAATCAAATTATTATTATTTTTTTTGTATAAGTCCATATTAAAACTGCAGAAAACACTCCTATTATTATGTGGTAGTCTGGTACTGACTGTGTGTGTGTGTGTGTCTGTGTGTGTCTGTGTCTGTGTGTGTGTGTGTTTGTTTGTTTCTCAGGTCTGTCTGAGAACAGGTTCCCAGAGGGTTACAGACTCTCTTTTCCTATGAGAAGCACCTCTTTGTATGCTGTGGTGAAGCGGGCAATCCCAATGCTTCATGCGCTCACTGTGTGCATGTGGCTCAGACCTGCGCAAAGCATCCTGGGAACGGCAGTTTCTTACGCTGTGTCAGAGGAACCTCACGAGCTGGTGCTGCAGCAGATAGTCCATGGCCCTATTGAGCTTATCATCAAAAATGAGGTAAAAAACATGTTTTTTTTTTCATCCAGGACCAACCACTTCCTTTCAGCCAGTGTGACATCACTGACAATCACACGTTCTCCCTTATGTTATTTTTAGGGTACAACAAATTTTGTGATTTCTGTTATATACTGGATTAGAGCAAGAAGTATTTTTGTATTTTTAAGGAATATTTGCCAATAGCCCACACAACACAACCTGTTTATTAACCGGAAAGGTTTTCCAGAATATTCCACTGATGTGCCGTGATGTGCTTAAAGAATTTATATGGTTTAAATAATGTATCTTCAATTATGTTTACACATTTATGCTTCATCATAGAACCAGTATGGGTTTCATAATGGGTTTCCTTAATAGTTCTAGATTTAATATTTATAGTACATGGGAAAAGCCTTGACAGACTTAATGATGTTGTGAGAGAAAGATCGAGACTTATAATTATGTACGCATTATTTTTTACATAGTGTTGATTCTATTATTGTAATATGTGTGGGACAGATCAGTGTAAATGAGTATGTAGTAATGATAGTTATGATGCTTTGTCCACAATCTACACAGCAGTCTAAACCCCACGCCACCTCATTATGTGGCTTTTAACTGATCACTATGATGGTTGGTTAATGATTACACCATTATGCTTTCCTCTTCTTGTTGTTGCTGGCTTTTAAATTGTTAGTAACAGTTCAACTTGGCGGTTTTTATAGCCCAGCTAATGGTCTGTGACTGTAAACCCTCAAAATAATAACATAATTGACATTCATGAGATTCCCTCTCTGCCCCTAGCCTCTCTTTATGAGCAGCAGTTCAGTATGAGAGTATTTAAGCTTACCCTAAAGCGATGCTGAGAAGAAAGGACGCTGATGAAATATTCATTAATCCTTTCTTCCTCCTCTAGGTGGCACAGTTCTATCTGAATCTGACGGCTGGTTCTTGGCAGCATGTGTGTGTCAGTTGGAACAGGAGAGGAGGAGTGTGGCACGCCTACGTGGGAGGAAAGCTGAAAGGTGAGGGGAAGGACCTGGCAACCCGCCACCACATCCGTCCCGGAGGAACACTCGTCCTGGGCCAGGAACAGGTGAGTCATACACTGGCAGGCTCTCGAGACGGCCAGCTGAGCTGAGAATCGCGCAGTTAGTTATCTTTCAAGACATGAGAGCTACGCAAGTGTAGATATAAATATATTGGGAATTTACGGACTTTTCAAAAGGAGGATTTATTCCTAATCAAGGATAAATGTTGTCGTCCCTGTTCCGGAATGCCACAGCAGACCATCTTATCCACATATTTAATCTGGCAAGGGTTTCATGCTGGATGCCCTTTCTGACGCAGCCCTCACATTTGAGCCGAGCTTGGGTCTAGCACTGAGAGGTAACCTCTCACTGGTTGGGTCAGTTCCCCACCCAGGAATCGAACCTGGCCCTCAGCAGTGAGAGCACGGGATGTAATCAGAAATAAATGCTTTACAGAATTAGCAGTGGTTGATCTTACATTCACTCACTACAACAGGGCTCATGTTTACAAATTGAGTCCTTGGTGATAATCAAACAGTTCTGCTATCATAAAGAATGTTTCAAGGAATCCTTCTTATGTTTCAAACACAATACTGTATAACCATCTCAACATACTGCTAACGCTATACATATGGTATATATTATTCACTGTCATTTTTGCACACCTGTTATTGCTTCTTTTTTCTTCTTCTTGTTTTTAATCATTATTACACTTACATTATATATAAGTGCAATATTCAGTGTGATTTATTATTTTATTTTAGTGTTATGAAGCCCTAAAATAATTACTTTCACAGAATCAATCAATTCTATCTATCTATCTATCTATCTATCTATCTATCTATCTATCTATCTATCTATCTATCTATCTATCTATCTATCTATCTATCTATCTATCTATCTAAAACTGAAAAAAGTGAAGAGACATAGCTGCATTATCACCAGTAAAGGAGTGTAATTAATTAGTGCTTTATTTTGCAGTGTTTGCATGTTGCTATTTTCACTTAGCTAAATTTGGACTGCCATGTATGAAAATCTAGGTTTCCAGGAAAGTCAGCATTTAAACAGTCCATAGTTGATAAGGTTATGTTTCTGTTCTTGTTACTATAAACATGGAGACATCTCTTTTGGGTGTTCATGGGATGTAGCTTAGAATCTTTCAACTAGCTGTGAGTAACATACACAGTGCTTTATAATGCCCAAAATGGGCAGGGATGCAGACTTGACATATCATTTCCTCGTTATGTAATTTCAAATTCTATTTGATCTTGCTTTTTGATCTGAAAATATAGCCCTAAATGAAATCTAAAAAGTCAAAAAGAACAAACGAAATGTTGTTTAGATATAATCTGAATCCTCAATGCTGTCTTCTCCTTCATGCAGAGTTCAGTGGGTGGACTTCGTTTCGAGGCATCACGGGCTCTCTTTGGTGACCTCTCTCAGTTTAACGTGTGGGACCGGCCGCTGACTCGGGCAGAGCTTTCTGCACTAGCCCACTGCAGCACAGGCATGCTGGGTAATGTAGTGCCTTGGACCAGCCGTGAGGTAGAAGTGTTCGGAGGTGTGACAAAGCATTCGGCCGAGCACTGCAGTCATCGTAGTAACGTGCAGGAGTGAGGCGTCACATCAGAAGGTCATGTGACAGGAGGATGGGGTGGTGGGTGTCTGAGACAAGCTCAGGTTCAAAGTATAATGGAAATGCTTGTATGGTGTGGAATGTCTATTTAAAGTAATTACTTAAACTAAAACTATAAGAATATTGTGAGTATTGTGAGGTTTTTGTTTGTTTTGGGAAAGAGAATGGATTTAGGAAGTTGGAACTTGTGAGACAAAACATTCCATGTTCGTTTCTCTTTACTTTGCTTTAATGAGAGTTACATTCAGGCCTTACATCAGTTTGTTCATTTCTTGCACTTTATATTTTTTTATTCTTCATGTTGAAGATATTACTGAATGAATATCTTCAGCTACAGTGAAACAAACTTAGAACTGATGAAAAGCTGAATTAATGTTAAAATAATGGTGTTATGGGGAGCACGGTGGAAAGGGAAAACCAATCCTGGAAAGCAGGTTTGATTCCTGCCTCTAAATTACCCAGTGTTTGTATGTGTGACTGGGCTCTAATGGGTTGGAGCCCTATCCAGTGTATCCCCTGCCTTGTGCCCTGAATCCCCTAGGATAGGCTGCAGGCTCCCATGACCCTGTGTAGGATAAAGAGGCTCAGAAAACAGACGGATGATTGTCTCATATCATGATTGATTTTTAACCTCATAACCCATCATTATCACATTTAAATTTAGAGTATGTTTTGCTCACATCTCCTTGTTCAAACCCTATCACCAGCTCCTGGAAAGACACTCTATATTTTATTCTCTATGATTTTGATTATTTTTGCAGCTGAAATAATGAATGTCCTGAAGGAGTCAGTTAATTCCCAGGAGCTGATCATGACATTAGAAAATTGTGTTTTTGCCCTTGACAAAACATTTACATTTTCAAGGTCTGATTTTCAGTGATCTTTCACTGGGGAGGAAGTGGAAGGTAAAGGAGTTTGTTGCTTGTGTATGACAGAACAGCACAAAGGAATGAATAAGCCTCACACCATGGATGAGCTTTTTTAATTATTTTAGAATTATTCAAATAAGATATAACCCAGCTAAATGCCCAGGTTTTGATCATGAAAATTTCATGAAATTCTCTGGTTGCTCTTTAAAGCCTATTATTAACTCAATACACTGAAGCAAATAGGAAAGTTCTGTTGTATGTATGCGATTGAGGAATGTTTACCTGCACCCACTTATGGAATTAATTTATTTTATTTTGGTAGAAATCTTGGCTCAAACTGTTTTCCTACCTGGCCTTCCATAAGGTCCCAAATACAGTCAATAATCCCTGATGCAGTGCATTTTGTTAAGCCATTATTGCTGATATCTGTATGTTTATCTTTTTTTATAACTGTGATTAACTCCACATTCCATATGAAATGAGATCCCATGGGAAGTGTACTATGTAATATACTGTGTATGTTGTGTATATATTTATATCTGATCAGAGTATTTTATTAATCTCTGACTACAGAGCAGACATGAGCTTCGGTTGAGTTTTTCATACGGAAACTGAACACGGAACATAAACGGCAGCACACAGTCGACTTGCAATTGTTCCAGTTGCACGAGAAGCTGAGAATATATTAATATTGTTTTGCACATTTTTACGAGTGCTGCTTGAAAAATGGCAGCAGCATGCAGTAGCACAAGGATGAAACTTTGACCGCTGAAAAGACCGAAAAGAACTATTTATCTATCATTTCTATTTACTGTTTATCTTCATTAGAGTGCATTACTGTCTGGGTGGTTGTTAATGTTAAAACGGTGCCTGTTATTTGTTTAATGTTTGAACTTACGTGGTCACTGTGATGTCATGTACTTGGTGTATACATAAAAATCGCTCATGTTAAAAAGAAAAATGTTGCTTGTGTCGGAAATTTTTTGATCCATCTTCTTATTTATGCAGTCTGCTGCTTTTCTACATGTTTCTCACAACACTCTTTTTTTTTACTGCATTATCCTACTGGGAGATTAACTCGGAAAAAAAGTTTTTACTATAAAGAGTAGAATTGATTTTATTCTTATGAACAGTCATTTGTTTTATGGCCTTGGCTTTCAATGAATTCGTGACACGCGCGTGTTCTCTGCTTCTTATCATTTATCTTCGGGAACTGCTGCCGTTACATAGCAACCATTCCATCACGCCTCGCTACTGAGCTATAAACACGAGCATGAAACTCTTTGCTCAGCTTAAGTCACATGGCATGGTCAGTAAAAACATGTGCTTGTTTTCAAGGTTTTTTTCACAGAAAAGCCTGTTTTAGATAAAGTACATCCAGATTTACAAAGCTGTTCCTTTTCTTTTTGTTCATTTCTCACATCCTCCTGTCTCCTTGTCTGGAGCTGTAATGTACCTTCTAGACTGCATTGAATGTCTGATAAAAAAAATGTATACAATGTATTGTTAATGTTGATAAGCACACATTAATTAGTCAATCTAAATAATATATTAGAATAAATAATATATTGAAGTTGGCTGGAGCCTGTAATGGAAACAAATATATGAGGATTTTACAGAACACTGACATGTTAACAACTGTGCTGTAGAAGAAGCGCAGGTTTTGCAATAATGCAGAAACAAATTGCTCAAATCAAGTCTTCATATATAAGCTTCAGTCTTTCAATCTGTAATTTTAATTCAATTTTCTTTGTATACATTTTCTAACAATGGACATTGTCACAAAGCTGCAGAGATGTATATAAATACAGGAAATAAGGTATACATTTTAAACGCATCACTCAAACGCCTCTCCATCTAACTGCCTTACAAAAGTATAGTGGATTATTCCAACCTCTTTATCCCTGACCTTGGCACTTACAGATCCTGAAACAATTGCACTGTTTGAAGAAGAAGAAGAAATTAGTAGAAACACCACAAAAACTGGTAAAAAAAGAAAAAGACCTAATCTTAAGAGTTTTGTCCTTTCTATTTCTTCTATTTTGTGCTCCACATTTAAATGTATAATATATTATGAAGACATTCTATTACGTTTTCATAACTTCTGAAGTTAGCGGGCAGGTTTCTGTGCTGTTCAAATTAATAATGTTAAACACAACAAAGCAATTTATTGGAAGGGCCATTAGCAATTTAAGCGATAAAATGACATCTTATTTAATATAAGGATCTCTTACATTTTTAACCTTCTGCAATACCAAATTCTACAATAAATTGTACTTCATGAATGAAAGGGTCTTAAAAGACTATAAATTTGCCACAGTTTAAGTAGAAGGGGAAAAAAATTATTACATTGCTATTACCAAAATAGATTTCTTTGGCTTTCATTTTCTTCTTCCAAAAGGTGAGAGGAACAATCAAGAGAGGTTATAAAGTGGAAGAGTGGAATAAATTAACTGTAGAGGACAGTGGGACTCCATAGGACAGTGAAAGCATCAATTCACACAGTCACAAGCCCTTGTGCCACACCGTGGACCTCATGCCCCTGGAATTAACTACTCTCTAGTATTTTAAAAGCATTTTACATCTACCTTACACTTGACAAAGGAACTACATTGAAGACAATAATAAATTACACAATACATACAATTTAAATCAGATTCTTTATGCAGGTTACATCCAGTAAAGGAATGTCAGATGTTACTGACAGATGTCAGAATGTCAGTCTTTTTTTCTGTTTAATTCTTTTCTATCATCTTCTCCATCAGTAAGATCAAGACTGACATTGTAAATTGGATGTGGTGGTTTTGAAATTGGGGCATAGAGAAAGGGATATGTAGGTCAATTAGCTATTTCCCACGATCCTCTTATTAGGTCATCAGTGTAGACCTACTTTCAAAAGAAAATAGGACACCTACTGTCTTTTCAGTCCTCCTTGTGAAAGTGATTTTTTCTAGTAGTATTCTTCTTCTGCTCATGGAAAAAAAATGCTTTGCATGGATTACCTTGTGGCTTTGTCATAAATTAGCAATCACATCTAATCTCACACACATTTAATATATCAAATAATTTAAGAGTGGGTTTTAAAAACTTGAGGTACAGTACCATGAGCCAACATAAAGCAATTTAAGTTCATCAGAAAAGCACAGGCACTATTTCGGTCTACATAATTTTATAGGTTTTCAGGCTAGAAAGAAGCATGTTCTGAATGTCAAAATATTTATTCATTCTTCACTCTTCGAGAAGTGCTCTATATTGGTCAGACTCGTGATAAATCCAGAGCCTATCCCAAGAACTGTGGAGGCAAGGCAGAAAAACAGCCTGGATGAAAGTCAGCCCATCGCTTTACACCGTGCACATACATTTACCCTCATTCACATCTAGGGGTATTTTTGCTCAGCCAGTCAACCTTATGCCGTGCTTTTTTTGGGCGGTGGGTGGAAACCAGAGAAGTCAGCAGAAACCCACACTGGGAGAACGTGACCACAAGCTGATCTCATCATCTACACCACGCCACCCAATATTGCTCTGTGAAAACAGCATGTTATACTGTGTACTATTTAATACAGAAATATGTCATTTTGGACATATCCAACATAAAACATTGTAATCACATAAGTATTATGGATATGTCACTTCAGAAATGATTAGTTTAAGTAATATGGTAATACAAGGAAAAGGTGTAGAAATATGATTATAATATTCAGATTTATTTTCACTTGGAAAAGAAAAAGAAAAGCTAAAAAAAGCTTTTATACACCATTCAGGCAAACCAGCCAACCGATTTATGTTATATAATAATATAAATAAATAACTCTTTTGTTTTCTTTGTTCTCTCTCTCTCTCTCTCTCTCTCTCTCTCTCTCACACACACACACACACACACACACACACACACACACACACACACACACACACACACACACACACACACACACACACACACACACACACACACACACACACACACACACACACACACACACACACGACGCCGGAAGTAGTACAATCACGTGGGTGTCCTCCTCCGTGGTTGCTATGGCTGATTTGTCTCCATGTCAACGGTAGTTGAAGAAAGTAAGTTTCTTCGCAGCGCGAGACAGCGGTAACGTCACCCACCGAGTGTATAGTGCTTCAGATGCTTGTTATTCTTAATTAGTCCATTGGGTTTCATTTTTCTGTTCTGTGCACAAACTAGCAAGGGTAGCTAATGCCTGTATGGTTGCTATGTTAGCCTGTTAGCATTTAGCCCAAAACAAATTGCTAGCAGACAGTATGGTTATGACTACACACTCCTGGTTACTTTTTCCAAATCATTCCATGTACAATGTGTGTTGTTTAGAGCTATCGGAAAAAACCGCTGAAGGGAAATTAGAAAGCTAGTCTCATTTGTTGTTAGCAAAATACACTGACTTCCATTGTTCGGCTAGCGCGCTAGTCAGCCCAAGGTATCTTGGCTAGCTGTGTGCAAGATATGTATTTATATATCTACCGGTATGTATTTTTATCTGAAATATTTATAGTCATTATTTAGCCTCTTCTTAAGACGTCGGTCAATTTTTAGATGCGGTATTGTTATGGTTTTATACCCCCAATCCATAGGGTGTTCAAGGGAATAAGAATGGCTGCATTTATATTGTTAGTCTTAGTAAAAATAACAGGGTTACTTTCTAATGTGCTTTCTTTTAACGGCTATATTCATTCATTCGGGTATAGTGTTCATTCATATATTTCCAGGTATAGTGTTATCTTTAAACTTTAGGACTCGTTTGGATATGTATTCAACATGTGCATTCTTCTGCATGATCTTTCCTACCTATTGTGCCTGATACAGCAACATATCAGGATAGATTCTAAAATGTTTTTGAATATCTCTATATTCAAGTATTGGCAGCCTGATGATCAGGTTTCCTGTTTGTATTTGTCTCTAGTCAAAAATCCAAATGGCAGAAACGGGAGAAAGTAAAAAGGAGGATGCAGACTACAAGAGACTACACAGCTTTCCTCTCATTAGGGTATGTGTTCAGTTTTATAGCAACTCTACAGAAGTATATGTATGCTGTCCTTTATTTCATTCAGAGTGTAGTAAGATTTATCTGAATGATTTATCTGGTTTGTAGCATGAAATACAAACTATATCATGGGGAAAAACCTGAGGAGGGTTAAATACACCTCTAACTCACCAGAGTGTTTTGAGCATTCTCATTTTGCTGATTTTTCTTTCTGAACTCCAAGTCATCTGAATGCTTGTTACCTCATATACCTTGTTTCTCTTGTTTATCTCCATCCAGGAAAATTCAGTTCTTCAGTTCATTTCTTTACCAAATTTGAATACAGTTTGTATTTCTATTACTAGAAGCACGTTATTAAATTAACCTTGGCCACTGGTTATGATTTAGTGCCTCATTAATAGATAATTGGATTTAAGTTAAGATTAGATTGACTAAAATCCTAAAGATAAATCCTTTATCCTTATAAAAGTGTTTTGAGTAAACATTTTTTGCAAAATTCAGTACAGACAAAAGTGTCAGTTCACACATACACTGCAGATGTAAAAACGCTGGAACACTCCCACACAGAACAGCATGTTAAACCCAGTCATACTGCTTTGTTCCAAGGGAGGTCAAGAGACCCATCTGTTTCTGGCTGGACTCTTTCTGACATTTATAATAATTCCTAATGATATATTTTTTCAGTAATGTATATTCAGAAGCAAGGGTCCTTAAAATTCATATTCACAGTGGCATGAACATTTGGTATCATCATTTTAGTTTCTTTCTTGGTGATAGTCTGCCAAGGCTTCACCTCTCCTCAGGTGCTGCTTATTCTTGGAGCACATTGCTATCCGCTTTGTTTCAGATTCAGGTCAAGTGTTTGACTTGGGCAGTCTTGGGTTTCATTTGAAGTATGCTTTAAGCTAATAATAAAGCTCTATACATTTCAAACTTCATCCCGCTGCTTTATTCACGTCAGACGCATCATCAGTAAATACAAGGGGGCAGTTCCATTAGTAGCCATTTACATGCAAACCACATTTTTGGCAATCTTTAATCTGTCTTTCCTGCTTTTGTCTTACCAGTAGTTTACACCTTGTGCTAAACCCTCTCTATTTACTCTGTTGAGGCCTTCTCATGATTGCTGACTTTGAAACATAACACATCTATCTCCTTTTTTGTTTTTGTTCTTGGGCTCAGCAATGCAGTCTTTCTGCATTGACTGTACCAAAAAGGTGATTTGGCGATACCTATGTGTTTAGCTCTCTCTCTCTCTCTCTCTCTCTCTCTCTCTCTCTCTCTCTCTCTCTCTCTCTCTCTCTCTCTCTCACTCTCTCTCTCTCTCTTATTATTGAGAGTTATTAATGACTTATTGAGAGTTAACAGGAACAAATTTCACATGCATTTGCCACTCTTGAAATCAACTTTAGAACTTTTATCTGTGAAATCATGTAAAATCATGAGGGGAAAACCCACTCATTTCTACACTGTTTACAAGATTTGTCTCTAAAACCCTAAATTTAACCCTGTTTCTGTTGTAGCACACAGACATGCCAGAGGAGATGAGAGTCGAAACTATGGAGCTCTGTGTCACAGCCTGTGAAAAGTTTGCCACCAATAATGAGGTTAGAACTGTGTGTATGATTCCCGTCATGGCCAGGTAAGAGGAGAGTTACTGAATTGGCTCTGTATTTGGATCTGTTATCTAACCCACGCTCGTAGGAGTGCTGACAAATTCTCAGTCTGTCTGGCCCAAAGTCTATACTCTTACATCACGCCAGACCCTGATAGTGTAGCCATCTGGGCTGTTACTGTATCCTACTCATTCGGTAAAAGCTAACATGCATTCTGTTAACTTTGATAAATTCAGGAATGTGGGATGATTGACTCAGAGCAGTCTTGTAATAAACACTGCAAAGCCACATCTGTTGAAAGCAACCAGATGTAACTTCAAAACAAGTCCCAAAAATACCAGCCAATATCAAAAATCTGAAATAAAAGGTGAGCTCTGTTAAGTCAATGCATAGATGGAGAATATTCAGAGGATCATGCCAATGCATAACAGCATTCTTACTTTCTGACGATTTACTGCACTTACTGGCAAGAACAGATTCGAAACATCACTTCATGCAGTAATTCATAACGAAGCATCAAAGTGATAAAATTGTGTTGTAGTTTATGCAGATGAGCTGATCAAATTCCCGAAACAAAAAGCTTACATTTATATAACTTACATTTATATAACTGATGATTTAGGAAGTTGTTTGCAGCAATAAGAAGTGTGTCTGCTTGCATATGGTGCATATAAACTTTTCGGTCTTGACTTACATTATTCTCTTCCTTAGAGTGCAGCTAAGATGATAAAGGAGTCCATGGATAAGAAGTTCGGGAGTTCCTGGCATGTGGTAATCGGCGAGGGTTTTGGATTTGAGGTGACTCATGAAGTAAAGAATCTGTTGTACATGTTCTTCGGTGGAAGCCTGGCAGTGTGTGTTTGGAAATGCTCCTGATCTCAGACCAGCCTCTTTCCTGTTCATCCACACACTACCTACTTTTATATATTTATATACATGTATTTACAATACTGTTTCAGCTATGCAGATCTTTTTCTACTTGACCTTTGTGTGCATGTGTGTTCATGTAAGTTTGTATGTCTGAGAGAAAACCTGACAGTATAGGCCATTTATAGCTTCTATACTTTTTAATTTTTTTGCTGTTTTACTTTGAATGCAGAGGATCAAGTGGAGTCGATATATAACTTTTTCCTTAGCCTCCACCTCCAGTATTGACTGATAGCTACTACTAATTGTCTCAGTGAATGATATGGACTGCTATATGCTAGGGTGATTTTAAAAATAAATAAATAAATAATGCTGACAATGGCAGTGAGAATTCAGTTTACGTCTAGTGGACAGATTTACATAACATTTTGTTGGTCTGTGTCCTGCTAGGTAGCACTGCTGTAATATTTGCACCCAGTGTGATTTTTAAAGTGCAGTTTGTAATGTGTAAATGTATCTCGACCTGTAATAATCACGTAATTTCAGAAATACCTTAGGAAAACTGTGATTTGCAGTATTGGCATGAAGTGGATCGGTTCGTGTCTTTATCTCAGGCTTCCGTTTACACTTTTCTGGCCCGGAAATATGTTCCACCCCCAGCCAGATCAGAGCTGCTCAGGTCTGCCCTCATTTCATGCCTTACGAGGCAGCAGAGGGCTCTAAAAATTACAAACTGCTCCTTTAAATATATATGTTCTGTGTGTTGGTGTGTGAGAGAGAAGAGTGTTTGATGTCTTCATGTAACTCCCCATCAGATATCTAAAGAAAATCATGTTCAGTAATACTTCTTCCTTTCCTCCTTCAGATTGCTTGTCATGCAATCATTTTCAAAGAGCTTCCTCTATTTTCTTAATTTTCTTTTTTTCACCCTTATCTCTTTTTTTTTCTTACTAAACCAGCATTTCTATCAAGTCTGTCCTGTCTGTTAACTTGAATACAAGTGTAAATCTTTTTAAATAAATAAAAATGTCAATAGATAACTTGGTGCTGTCATTGATTTATTATTTATTTATTTAACAATTAGAATTTGTAGAAAAGACAAATTTGTAGAAAAATGTAGAAAAAAAAAACCTAAAGAAGTAAAGATCATAATGAAATATTTGTGCTGCAGTTATATCACGTACCATGGCTTTACTGGAACTAAAAATAGTCATTACTGAAAAATATTAATACTATAGACTTTTTACAGGTGATTTGTGACTCCATGTCAAATGACTCCTGACAACATTTGTTTATGTGAAGTTAAGTAAAAAAAAAAAACACTTGGTAGCATTTTCACCAAGCTGCAGTGGTACATAAATAAAATAATGCCATGTGGGCAAAATCTGATGCCTGTAATGTGTAGTCTGAATAATTTCCTGTTGTTGACTGATCTGCCATTAGTGGGCTTTTTTTTTTTTTTTTTTTTGTGCTTTGCTGAACTCTATCAGCTAAAAGTTTTACATCCTTGTGCATTTCAGCTTAGCCGTTAGATCTCATTTGGCTGCATCTCGCTCTCTCTCTCGTGCTCTCTCGCGCTCTCTCGCGCTTACAGCAGCATTCGGAAATTCACTATATACCTTCTTCATTCCTCATTCTACTTTATCCTTAAAAAATGTCATTCCTTCAACATCAAGGCATTTGTGCTTATTTCTCTTCTAGGCATCTTACCACCGTTCACCTTTAGAACCTCTCTTACAGCATTTTATCATCACTGATCCCATTCTAGCCAGTGCAGTCCTGAGTTCTCTGTGCAGCTCTGAGTTTGTGCACAGATTGGTTCACAGCAGGAGAACTGGAGATTTGCCCATCATACTGGTTCTGTGAGCACAGAGACCAGGGAAAAGGATTAATAGGCATGCAACTAGTATTAAGGAAGGAGAACAGCTTTGTGCAAGCCTTTGACATATGGTATTCCCCTTTAATCTCCATGCTGCTGAAATAATGTTGTCATGTCACATAGTATTATCACTTATGAACTTGTAGTCTTGATTTGTGTGCACTATTGCAATATGTCTACACATAAAGGAATAAACTGGAAATTTTCAGTATAATCTTGAATAAATTGTACTATATTTGTAGATTGTGTGTGATTTCTGCAGACAATATTCTGTACTAGCAAATGAACAGCCCATTTATACAGTACTAAATTCTAATGGTATATTTATAATAGATAAGACATTCTTAAGACACTCTAAGGCTTGTACTACAGGCTGATTGGCATCTCTAAATTGTCTGTAGTGTGTGTTTGTGAAGCCCACATGTATATGTACAGTGTATATGTATTCAGGGGACTTCCTAAAGGTTTTTGTAGCACTACTCCAGCACTAATGTAAAGTATGAGTTTGTATGGATAGTTAATGTAGGAGTTTAAGCAAAATAAAGCTGCATTTCCTTATCAATCTTTCAAACTGAGATGACCAGAAATAAATATGTGGCAGGTCGATACCACAATCCTGTCTTTGCAAAAGAAAAGAGAAAAAAACAGAACATATACAGCAGAAAATCAAGCAGATCAAGTGCACAGCCACCCCACCCCACAACACCCCACCCCTTTTAGTAGACAGAGCTTTCATTTTAAAAAAAATATGAAAGGTTGCATTAAAAGGTTTAGCACTTAGGGTTATAAAGGCCGCTGAGCACACTGGACTGAGAGACAAAAACCCAGTAAATGCAGAATAGTACTCCATATTCCCTAAATAGATAGTATATAGTATATATGCACTACAGTTTAGAACAGTGTATTATGTACTGCATAAGTAAGCTATACATATCATATGAACTAGATGAAAGTACTGCAACATACAGCCTAATATTTGGGATAAAGGTTAAATCGTGGTATAATAACCCATATTCATAATAATATTCTTAAGGTATGAGCTTGACAGGGATGATAGCATGATATGCGGGAAAGGATAGACTGAACTCTGACAATCACAGGGCAACCAGGAGACATTCTTTACCTTTCACTTCATCTCCATCATAGTAACATTAAGCTCAAAATTCACTCACTGAGCACAAAGGATCACCAAAACCGATCAGACTGGAAAAAGACCAGGTCTTTTTTTTTTTTAGTATGCTGCCATTTATGAGTTTGTGCCCTCTGTAGCCTTAGATTCCTGTTCTTGGCTGACAGGAATTGTAGCCCACCCACCTAAAGGTTTGATGTTTTGTGTGTTCAGAAAACCTTCAATATGCTGCAGCATACTGCAGCACAGAGGGAAGCTCCAATGGTGATGTGTTACAAATGTAGCTTAGCTACCTAATATTACACTTAACTTCAGTTTGCTATAGTACAAAATGAGTATTACACCAGGAATAGTTTCACACCACTTGTGTGTAAGTGAAGGGAATGGCAATAATACACATCTCATGTGAAGGAACATAGCTCATGTGGAAAAAAAGCCAAAGATATCCTATTCCTATAACTGTATTCAACACCATCAAGGTTTCTCAGTATGTCTCAATCTATTTTTCTTTCTCTCTACTGTCAGTATATCTCTCTCTCTCTATCTCACATACATACAAAGCAGAGTAAATAAAATATTCATATGTAAGCAATGACAGAATGCCTTCAGTGTGAATGTTTTTTAATTGTGTAAACATTACAAATTCAAAGAATGGACAGTTCTCTATAGTAAACTTACACACGCAATACGCTAAGCTTCATACACTCGTCGTAGCCTGGAGTAACCCCGAAATAGTTGTCCAGTTGTCAAGAAGAATAGAACAGTTTGTTAGAAACAGTTTGTTATTTAAGAGAATATAAAGGTGTGAAATAAGTGTGAATTGTCTAGTTTAGCAGGATATCAGTATGAAAAATTTCAATCTAGCAAGACACTTAGGGAAGGATGAATAGTGGGATGAATGATTCATCTATCTTTCTATGCTTCCCAGGGTTTCTTGCTTGATTGAACTTTTTATAACCTCCAGTCCTGTGGTCTGAACCTGAGCACATGGATAACATGTGGTATTAACTGTCCTTTTTTATTACTCTCCTGAATGCTAGTATGTGACTGTGTGCATTAGTATGACAGATGTATACATAAACATGTCACTGACTGCAGAAAGAAAAATGTCCATTATCACAACAGTGTGACTAGAATGAAAGAATAATTCAGTAGAGCACTCTGTTCTTTGGTTGTTCTTGGTGCCTTAACATATTAGTCCTGTGATATTCTGTGTTGTGTTTTGTGCTGTGGTCTATCACTAGGCATGTTATAAAAGCTGGAGAGGTTTTATATCATTCTCTAAAGCCCATAAATTGGCAGTCATATACTGTGTTGTGCACAAGCCCATGCCTAGCGTGCTTAAAATTAATAACCATAGTAGATACGTTATGGAGGAAGCTACACAAGCTTATGTCAAAAAACATTATTTTATTGCTCTGAATAACTGTCTAATCAGTATATCACTGTGTGTATTATTGTTTCAGGGAGCAGCTTGAGTTATAACATAAAGCATAACAATAAGTAGGTACTGTAGATGTACAGAATATCATCCTCTCTGCAATTATTTTAATTTAAATTGTTCACTCAAAAGACTTAATTGCTATTTCAGTAGAATTTCAAATGTATGGAGAATAATGAGGACATTATAAACATTTGTAGAATGACTGATATACGCTCACGAACCATTTTAATAAGAATGTCTGTATCCCTTGCTCATTCATGCAAGTATCTAAATCAGTCGGTCATGTTGCAGAATGCATAAAATGATTCAGATACCAGCCAGAAGCTTTATTTAATGTTCAATTCAAACATCAGCCTGTGATCTCAGTGCCAGATAGGCTGATTTAAGTATTTCAGAAAAAGCTGGGATTTTCACACAAGACAATAGTGCAAAACACATCCAGTGAGAAGGATTTCTGCAGGCAGAAATGCCTTATTAAGAGGTCAGGAGAGAATATCAAGGCTGTACATTTTGGTTAGTAAAAAGCATTTCAGAACACACACACAACACTGCAAACCTTGAGGAGGATGGTGTACAACAGCAGAGGACTGTATCGGGTTCCACTCTAGTCAGCCAAAAACAGGAATCTGAGCCTAAAGTGGCTCAGGCTCAATGGAACTGGTCATGCTCACTAGTTTACGAAATATAGTATAATGTAATTAGATCAGCTCGTTCCTAAAAAGGGATTAATTCAGCTCCAGCATGCATGTTCAATCTGGAAAACAGAATTAGTTGGGGATTCATTGAAAGATGAGTTAAGTTCAGGAAAAAAAAAATCTGTTTTACTTGTATGCTAGAATTTTTCTGTCACTACAATCAAGATTATTTTGTTTATATGTGACCAATGCAATACAATACTGTATAAGCAGCCATGTGTAGCCTATACAGAGGTTCATTTAAATTTGACTGAATGTACATGCTGCCATCTGGTGTAGAATATCGGATAGGCAGATTTTTTTTTAATCTTCTTCTTTCTCTGTGCTCTAAAAATGCAGTCAGAATGTATTCTAAATTTAATTGAATAAATAAATAGTATTCTTATGTTATGGTGACGTCATGTGCTGCCGAAGGACGTGGGACCTCTGGGAGTTTGTCACAAAATGTAACGTTTTGACTTTTTACCTACTCAAATCTAAAAAAAACATTATTCCCTGATGCTGGACTCTGGATAAGCAGGATACTGCACCCTGACACTGCAAAAAGTCTCCAGGAGTGTTTTGAGGATCCAGATTACCCGGATCTCAATCCGATCGAGCATCAGTGGGATGTGCGGGACAAACTATTCTCATCCCTGGAGGCCCCAAATCATAATTTACCGAATTTAAATCTCACTTAATCTGCTCCCAAATACCTTGGTGCCAGATACCACACCTTCACAGGTCCTCTGGAGGCCATGCCTCAACAGATCAGTGTTGTTTTGGAGGCACAAAAGAGGACCTACACAATAATAATAATAATAATAATAATAATAATAATAATAATAATAATAATAATAATAATAATACACATTTTTTGTATAGCGCCTTTAAAAGTAGCATCTCAAAGCGCTTGACATAAAAAGATGAAATTAACAGATACACATAACATTACAGGCTCTAAAATTAACCATACAAAAAATAAATTTGTATGATTAAATATTAGATTATTTATAATAAATATTAGAGACGTGATTTTAATGATATGGCTGATCGGTGTACATCCTGGTGTTGCTTCTATAACAAAGGAACGTGTAAGTTTTGCGTTCCGGAGCACCTGAGGTGACTTTTATTTTGAAGTGAGTTTCCCCATCTATCACTCACATTTATACTAGAAGTCACGCGGCTGCCGGGATTTACCCCGCATTACCCCATCCCATCACCCCACCCAACCCCAACCCCTACACTGACACCTGAGTGCGGGGTTCTGATTTACTTGCGAAATCGTCCGCTTACAGGAATACAACACATGACCCCACGCCCCCTTCCCGCCTCATGGACACGCCCAAGACATTGTGACGTTAAAGTTGTTGTCAAGCGCAACTTGTTTCCGGAATCCGTCGTCTGCCAACGATCACTTCTAGTTCACTGCGATTTCACCGCAAACTGTCCGAACCTGTAAGTAACACGCTTCTTTAATCATGTAGACTTTTCCCCTGATTATACAGGATGAAACCAGCTCGTACATTCTGATTATCTGTTTAAGATGACGGATGCGGTGTTGATTAATAATTGATTTTAATTTATTTGAGCGATTATATCATCTTTATTCAGATTCTGTGAGCTAAACCCGAAACTTTGTGTCTATTAGGCTGAGTTTGTGTCACACGCCCCTTCTTGTTATAGTGCTACAATGCGGAAGTGTTTCTCTCTAGCCAGGTTTTAATCACTGACATGTCAGCAGTTGAAGAACGTCTACATGGATCTGGATCTTAAGTCGCCCCGAAAATGACCCAGCTCATGTTTTAATGTAACAGTTGGTTAGAATTCCCGTCTGATGAAATCATCGCTGTGTTGAGCTGAAACTGTAGGAACCATAGAACTGATCTTTGTTGTGTGCTGCTTACACTGTGGTTGACATGTTATTTGAGAAATAAATAAATGGGCTGATATTTTTCTAAGCAGCAGTAAAAATCTGAATGCTGAATCCTACAATCTTAGTGTTACTTTGAAACAATTTAAAATGCTCTACATCATATTAAACTTATATATTATACATTATCACACACATATATATATAAAATATGAAGTGTATATATAATTTTGTAAAATAAATAAATAAATAAATAAATTCATAAATGCATTTTTCTATTTAAATAAGTCACAGTGCTTAGATGGAAAATGTATATTTCAAGAGCATAACAGTTGAAGAATAATGCCATCGTGCTACCACTTTAAGGTCTTGTGGTTGTTAGTCAATGGAAAGTTAGTCAATGTCCGGAATTAAACATAGCTTACAGATGCTATGTATAATACGCTTACAAAACACAACACATCATGTGTCTTTGTTTTGTAAGTGTATAAGCTGGAACCAAATTCCTTGTGTGTGTCAACACAATTGGCTAATAAACCTGATTCTGATAATCCAATTAATGAGCCTAAAATAAATATTTACTATTTTATGTTCACAATAACATGCTTTGGATGCTACAGAAAATGGGCGTCTGTACTGTAACTGTATTGAATGCAGGCACTGTGTCTCCCTGTAACACTCCAAACTGACTGCTGTCTTTTAAGGCTTTTTCGAAAAATCTGAGAAGTTTTAGATGTTTTGCTAATAGCTAATAATCTGTAACATAGAATCAACTGCAGTTTTTAACCTGTTGCTTTGGGCTATATGTAATTTATGGGAAGAACGGGCTAATTAATTTTTGGTTATGAAACACTTATTATATAGTTCTGTAATTAATTGAAAAAATACATGGAATAATAAAGACTTTGTTTGGAGAATGGCTTCACTTAACAAGTCAAATCTCAAAAGGATAACATCACATTTCAAGTGTATGCATGAAACCTGGTCAAATTTGCTTGTTTTATAACCCAGAGAATGTGACTGAATGTTGTAGATTCATGACAACTCAAACATGGTAATTAGTACCTGTCTATTTCCAACCCTTGACCTATATTGTGTTTGGCCTAACCCTCTAACTTCCCTTCTTTGCATGAATTATACATGTCAGGTAGTCAAACACCACATTGTCCTTTAGCCACCTATGTTTGCATTGGGCCATTTGAGTAAGGATAATACTGCAGAGAGAAAAATGCTGAATCACAAAAAGCCTGTGTTCTCAGGTTTGCGAAAGGCAGGTATGGGTGTGTATATGTTTTTGAAGAGAAGCTTACTCACATGATTTACTCTGTGTTTAGCAATCAGGTTTGACACATAAAGTTCACTTGAAACTCACATGGCAGTTTGATTGCATCACTGACACCCATTTATTTACAGCCTCTGTAATTTAGACTTTTCTCCAGATCCATAGTCACCTTATCATGTATTTGACTGAAAGGAGATAAGTATTGCAGTGTGTCCTGTTGTAAAGATTTTTACATGTGGCCCAGTGAACAGGATCTTCCTTGTGCAATACAATGGTTTAATGATTGTCTCCTTTAAATGATCAGAACACTAACAAATAATATAAACACATTGAAATTATATATTGTAGGGAAATGTACATAAAAATTGTGTGTTTACATATACAAATAAATAGTTTAAAGTTTAAATAAGCATATTTTAAGTAAGCTTTGGGATTATTCTCCAAAAAAGTGTTTGTTTATTACTCACATTTGGATAAAATGTACTTAAAAACTAGAAAACTTTTAGTTAAAATCAGTTATGGCAGCCTTCATAAAGAGAGGACTGACAAAATGTAAGAATTAATTAATTGAATCCAATAAGCTTTGCCAATAAAGCTGACCCAAAACAAGACATATTGAAAACTGACATAATGCTCAAAATTAAATCAGTTTAAAGTTAAAAGTTTAAATATTTGGTTATTTTTAGTACTGTATATAACATGCTGAAAAAAATCACAGATTAAAGAGATGATCATTACTGAGATTATCGTGTTATTTATAGTGTCTTAGCTGATTTAATTAACTTATATAAATTTACATTCATGTATATTAATAATTATTTTTTGTGTAATCGTAGTTTATTTTAGTATAGCTCAAAAGTTGACACCGACTTTAGGTTAGCATACAACCTGAGCCTCAGGTTCAGATTTTCAAATACACTGTGTTTTATAACTGATTGATTACTGTCACATTATTTGACCGCAGATTTGGTATTAACTGTCCCATCCCTCTTGGATCATGTCAAAGAGACCTTCAGGTAATCACATGGAGAATGAGCGGAGTGACTCTTCAATCATCAGGATTCCTCCACACCACTACATCCATGTGCTGGATCAGAACACCAACATTGCTCGGGTTGAGGTTGGACCCCTCACCTATATCCGCCAGGATAATGAGAGGTAACCACATGTACCATGTTAAAGCTGAATGATTATCAACTGCAGCATTTCGTTACACTGTTTCTGTGTTCTTTATTAAAAAACATTTCTTTTTTTTATCAATTATGCAAAGTCTGTCTTAATTTTTGTATGAACTAGTTATAGAGTTGTTTTGCATGAGTAATATTTCCTTTGTTTATAATATTTGTCAATTTTTGTCAACCCTCAAGCTCTTATATGTCAAATACACATTTCCAATCCATTCTCTGAGGCCATGCTATGATTTCTATAGCTCTTAAAGAATCAGTCAGTGCTGTCAGTATGTTAGATACATTAAAACATTAACAGTTACATGAAAACATCATCACCATGTACAGCACCTAATTCAAATGTAAAGACTTTAATTGTTCATTTGGGTGTATTCAATGAGCTACTATCAGGTCACAGCAGAAATGTGGTTTGATTTATAATCAGGAGATCTGGATGTGTGAATCCTGACTATGGCAGAAAAGTTTAAGGAGCAGTGCTGTCAGTGTTCACTGAGTGAGAGGTGTGGCATACTCTCTCTCTCCGCTGTCAGTCACAGTGACCTAATAATCATGAGCATCTATGAGCTTGTGCATTCAGAACTGGGCTCATCTTCAAGTGTGTTACGCAGCAGCAAATTGGAGAGAAAACAGGATCTAGTTACATCATGTGTATAGTGTCATGTCATCCTGAATCCTTTCACTGCCCTCTTATCTATTTTCATTTCATTCACTCTTCTCTTAGGGTACTTTTTCTCCCGACTCGTATGACCATGGTGCCCCCTCGCCATTATTGTGTGATTCTGAACCCTGTGGCTCGTGACAATGAGGGAAATGTTCAGTTTGACACAGCAGGCCAAGCTAAACTCCGCCATGCAGACCTGGAGATTCGTCTGACTCAGGATCCTTTCCCGCTCTACCCCGGAGAAGAGATCCAGAAGGTGGGCTTGTTCATTCTCACTTCCTTATCTTACATTTGTGTGTGAGAGTGTGTGCGCGTACGCAAGAGAGAGAATGTGTGCACGTGTGTGTGAGAGAGTGTGTGCGGGTGTGTGAGAGAGTGTGTGCGGGTGTGTGAGAGAGTGTGTGCGGGTGTGTGAGAGAGTGTGTGCGGGTGTGTGAGAGAGTGTGTGCGGGTGTGTGAGAGAGTGTGTGCGGGTGTGTGAGAGAGTGTGTGCGCGTGTGTGAGAGGGTGTGTGCGCGTGTGTGAGAGGGTGTGTGCGCGTGTGTGAGAGGGTGTGTGCGCGTGTGTGAGAGGGTGTGCGCGTGTGTGTGCGCGTGTGTGTGCGCGTGTGTGTGCGCGTGTGTGTGCGCGTGTGTGTGCGCGGGTGTGTGCGCGGGTGTGTGCGCGGGTGTGTGCGCGTGTGTGAGAGGGTGTGTGCACGTGTGTGAGAGGGTGTGTGAGAGGGTGTGTGAGAGGGTGTGTGAGAGGGTGTGTGAGAGGGTGTGTGAGCGGGTGTGTGAGAGGGTGTGTGAGCGGGTGTGTGAGAGGGTGTGTGCGCGTGTGTGAGAGGGTGTGTGCGGGTGTGAGAGAGTGTGAGAGAGAGTGTATGCGTGCGTGAGAGAGTGCGCGTGAGAGAGTGCGCGTGAGAGTGCGCGCGTGAGAGTGCGCGCGTGAGAGTGCGCGCGTGAGAGTGCGCGCGAGAGAGTGCGCGCGAGAGAGTGCGCGCGAGAGAGTGCGCACGAGAGAGTGCGCGCGAGAGAGTGCGCGCGAGAGAGTGCGTGCGAGAGAGTGCGCGCGAGAGAGTGCGCGTGCGCGCGCGTGTGTGCGCGCGCGTGTGTGCGAGTGTGTGTGCACGTGTGTGTGTGTGTACGTGTGTGTGTGTGTATACAGGCTTTATAAAATCTCTCTCTCTTTCTCTCTTGCACAGGAAGTTACTCCACTGCAGATCGTGTATCCCGACACGGCCATAAGGCTGCAGGCTCTTCTGGACTTTGAGGAAGAAAATGACGAGAAGAGAGTGGCTGGAGATGAGTGGCTGTTTGAAGGACCAGGTGGCTTTTTGCATTTATTTGTTTTTCGTTATTTGTTATCTGGAATTTCTTTCTTTTTTTTCCTCTTCAAACTAAAACCAGAATTCAGGTTGCCATTCTTTTTCATATCTCATAAATATAATTAGATTTGATAAATTCTAATCACATATTATAATTATATATCTTCTTAAATTTAGAAAACCTTTATACATACTGTACAGTGTGAGGCAGAAAAAAACAACACAAAATATGGATTATATGTGTATGTCAGACCTCTGAATGCATGAAGGCCATGATGATGTAATACTGAAGTTAAATTGGTTCTTTTTTATAAATTGGATATTTTATTGGGTTTTTTTTCTTACCTTTGAAAATATTGCCTTGCCTTTGAAAATGTATTACTTATGTATTATGTATTAATAGAAATGTATTAAGATGTTTGCTAGCACTTTTTTTTTCACTTTTTGTTTTCTTGTAATTTGTTGTATAGCCTATAAATATATTGGCCCTGGCTAACCCTGTGGTCTGTGACATCTGTCAGGAACATACATCCCTAGGAAGGAGGTGGCCGTCCTGGAGACCATCAAAGCCACAGTAATTCGAGAGAACCAGGCCATTCGCCTTCGGGCTCGTAAAGAGGGTTTGGACCGCAGTGGAGTTCGCAGAGTGACTGGTTAGCGCACAACATTCTGTACACTATACACTGCATACTCTAGCGTCTGGTGTAGGAAGTTTAGAAGGGTAGTGTTGTCTCAAATGGAACACTAATAGTCTTTTTCTAACCAGTAGTATAAGCCGTGTTCCAGTCAGTAGCAAGTAAATTCAAAGGAGGCATTAGCTTTAGCAGAATACAGTGAAATCTTAAAACATTGCAAAATAAATCGCACAACACGTTCTAACTTACAAGACATTTGTAAGATGTCTTCTTTCCAGAGTGTTTTAGGATATTGTCTCCTTCATTGTCAGCACTGGTAGCCTCACCCCTCTTTCATTATGTAAGCAACTCTGCAAGTGTTGAGTGCATGAAGTGTACAACATCCCATACTGTACTTATTATTTTGGTTGAATAAGTGAATCATTTGCGTACTTGAAGTACACTACTACTTGTCGTTTTGGGGCAGAGCATTTGTTTATAAGCAAGCACAGTAAAGGTTGTATTTCCATTAGCCACTATTGTATCTTTGTGGTCACAGTAATATGATTTCCAAGCTAGTTATTTGAAAAGGCTCAAGTTCACAGCACACACTCAACACACTCAATCTCTCCCTCTCTCTCTCTCTCTCTCTCTCTCTCTCTGTGCGTGTGTGTGTCAGGTGAGGAGTGGCAGGTCAGTAAAGTTGGAGCATACCTGCCTGGAGTGCATGAGGAGGTCATCGATATTGTGAATGCATTCATCCTCACTGATAAGGTAACACTTTTGTGTTTTTTTTTTTTTTTGTATTTTCCTTCCATTTACTTGGAAAATTATAAAATTTACAGTGAGATCATCAGTAAGAATGTGAGCAGCTGCACCACAGTGCTTCAGTCTCAGCAGTGGCTTTTAATTGACTCTGTTGACCTGTTGTTTTTATTTCATTTTATTAGAATATTTACAAAAATTGAAAAATAAACCAAAAGTAATATTGCGCCTTGATTGGATTTGCCATCTGCTTGAGAGGCCATGTGTGTAGATCAGATGCACAACACTAGCAATTGTACCCTAAGAGATCCAACCAAATGTGTCAAACCAAAAGATACTCATTTCTAAATTCAATTCAATTTATTTGTATAGCGCATTTAACAATTCACATGGTCTCAAAGCAGCTTTACAGAAGTACAGTATAGACACAGAAGAGACAAACAGAAATAAAAATATATATGTATGAAGAAGCAAAAATAAGAAGAAAAATAAATAAATGAATACATACATTTAAAGTTTATGGCAAAGTATAACTTATGGCTTATCTTGAACACTTCGTTAAAGTTTAATTTAACAATACAACTTCTTCTTTCAGAATGCGCTGCACGTGCGTGCTCTGCGTCCATTCCGGGATGCTGGAGGGCGAGACAGAAGGACCGGGGAGGAGTGGCTGGTGACGGTGGCAGACAGAGAAGCACACATCCCCTCTGTGGCTGAGGAGGTAGTTGGGGTTGTAAACGTGACCACTCTGAGCAGCAGGGAGTACTGCGTGGTCCTGGACCCAGTCGGGCCAGACGGAAAGCCCCAGCTCGGCCAAAAGAGAGTGGTGAAGGTACAGTAATTTGTATTTATGTTTCTCAAAGCTTAGCCTTGAGACAAGGATGCAAGACGATATAGTTGCGTGATAATGTTTTAATATATTAAAGTTACTATATATTATTAGTTAGATAGATTATATAGATACTAGTTACTATAAACTGACATAAACCTCGCAAACCTCTTGGCTACATTATGAAGGTAATACAGTATTATCAATGTTACATGGAATAAATAATTATTAGCAATCCACCAAGATTAGAAAAATAAAATGTACCTATTAACTCCTGAATTTCACAGATTTTTAAGAAATCCCACATTGTCCTTGTGTAGCTCAGGTCATTTGGAAGTATGTAAATTATGAAAAATATGTAAATATCTGTCTCTCAGGGTGAGTGCTCATTCTTCCTGCGGCCTGGCGAGCACTTGGAGAACGGCATACAGGATGTCTATGTTCTGTCTGAAGAGGAAGGACTGGTGCTGCGTGCTGTGGAGGCATTCACAGATACAGAGGTGCTGAGATTGAGAGCAATATTTAGAGCATTGGAAAATAAGCCTGTCATCTCCCTTCTTTCTTCTTTTACCCTCATTGTTTGAAATCCGAGTCAAGTCAGTATGCCTCGAAGATAAAAGTGAAGTTCTGTTTGTGCTTAAACCTCCACTACTTGTTCAGCCGGAATCCTTCTTGTGTTTAGCTGTCAGCTTTGCCAACACCCCATGAGCACACCACACACCTTCAGGAAATATGTGGCACATCTTAGCTAGGCACCTGAGAAAAGAACTCTCTGAAAAGCCAGTATGCATTTCTACTAGTTTAGTTACTGAGGTTAGAATCATCAATTCATATTGCTGAATAACTTGTACTGATTTATAATTCAGAAGCAATTTAAAAGATTATCTATATCTTTGTATCTGATCTCATGGGGATTCATTAATGAACTCTCATCTTTTTCTCCCTCCCCTTTTATTAAATATAAAACCATTTAATCCTTTTCCCCAATCATTTACTTCTCAATCCTTTGTAATTTGCTTTGCATTATTTTGTATTATTATTTTGTGTATTATTTCTGCCTCACAAATCTCTTTGTTATACATATACACATTTACCACACACACTCAGTGCATGGTTCACATACAGCCATGTCCATCTCCTCCCGTTTCCGGCCGTTGCATTTGCTCCCCTTCCTTCTTTCTTTCTCTCACCCCCTCTCTCCCCCTGTCTCTGAATCAGCAAACGGAAGACATGGATGAAGAGGAGGAAGAGGGGGGGTCCAAAAAGGCCACTGTACAGAGACGCCCAGGAGATCGCTGGATGCTTCGTGGGCCTATCGATTATGTCCCACCTGCCACTGTAGAGGTGTTGCTGCGTCGCCAGGCCATTCCACTGGACGAGAATGAAGGAATATATGTGCGCGACATCAAGACTGGCAAGGTCAGAGAGTCAGAATAGAATTTTTTAAATCTTGGTACTTTACAGAAGTGCATGTTGTTTAAGAGTTTGTGTGCAACAAAATCATTTACAGATCCGAGTCCACACCCACAGATGGCTTATAAAACCTGCTTGTGAAATGTTTTAGGAATGGTCAGATCCACTCTGCTTTTTTTTTTTTTTTTTTTTAAAGAACTTGACTAGTAGCGGATGGATGGTTACTATCATGTTAAAGTCCCACACCAGGAGCTAGAAAACTAGAACAGTTTCATTGTACTGTACGCCTTGTTCCTAAATTGAGAATGCAGTGCCGCAAAACAACAGGTGTTCGTTGCTAAACATTACAATGTGCACACAATGTATGGCATTAATTGCAATTGATGTATGTAACAAATAAATTGACACTTTCACTGTAAAGGATTCTTATGTCCGTGAAGTGACGAAATCAAGGCAGCCGTCTTCAACATTCTGTATAAGTCCCAGAAGAAAAGCGTAATAAGATGATGATAATTTAATAAATTGCCATTAGTGACTGTTTGGCTTGAGTTCTGCTGGAAATATAAACTATTTGTAAAGTTTTTTTTTTCTCTTGTACACCATGATGCTCTGTGCAGGTGCGGGCTGTGATCGGTCACACCTACATGCTGACACAAGATGAGGAGTTGTGGGAAAAGGAGCTCCCTCCCAACGTGGAGAAGTTGCTGATCAACTTGCGTGACCCAATGTCCAACCGATCAGAGCGGACCCAGGATGCCATCCCTGAAATTAGGGACAAAACTAGAGTGGTGTCCTACCGCGTTCCCCATAACGCTGCAGTACAGGTGTATGACTACAGGGAGAAGAAAGCCAGGTAACAGTTCTTTATCAGAAAACCCTTTTCTCATTGTCTTATTGTGGGAGCACATCTTTGGATGAGCTACACATTTATATGCATGTACATGTACAAACACCAGTCTTTGTCTTGACTCTATAAACAAGATACTTACCTGTCATCCAGAACACGATAATGTAAAGGTTTATCGTTCTAATATCTAAGACGCTATCCAATGAAGAACATGTTTTAAAAATGTAGTTCAACTGCATTTTACACTAAAGTATTCTTGGCTACTATTCTATAAATTATTAAAGTCCCTTGTGATGGACCCAACATCCTTGGAAGGATGTATCCCCCACCTTGTACCCAGTGTTCCCAGGATTAAGCAGCTACTGAGGGCAAATAAATGCATGACTGCTTATTACCTAAAAATAAAAACACTTTAAAAAAGCTCATTTTCTTCTGTCTCAGGATAGTGTTTGGGCCTGATTTGGTTATGCTGGGCCCCGAAGAGCAGTTCACGATTCTGTCTCTGTCTGGAGACAAGCCCAAGCGTCCACACGTAATTAAGGCCATCTGCCTGCTGCTCGGGCCTGACTTCTGCACTGACATCATCACCATAGAAACTGCCGACCATGCCCGTCTGCAGCTCCAGCTCGCCTACAACTGGTAAAACATGCATGTCTGTGTGTGAAAATATCTAGGGTTAGGCTTAGCCATTATGACAAATATTCTACTTGCACAGTGTGTTGAAAAATGCAGTACCCTAAAGAACTTTGTTCTTGATAATACCTAACATAGATTAAAAGAGCATGCATCACAGCCAGAATAACTGAGCTAACAATGTGATGTGTTGCCAAGAAGCTTTTTACTCTATAAATCTGTAATTGGTCTGTATTCATTGTTCTATCCTGCAGATTTTTCATTCGGTTTTAGAGCTTTGCAAATGTATGGTTTTTTTTTTCTGCTTAACATAATATTTGTGAAATCAGTTTAGGTGCAGAATGGAGACAAATCAGGGCAAATTTGGCAGGTGTTACTGCTTTTAATGGTTAGTATATATTTTATATATTAATTATGTCATATTTTCTTTCCCATAACCAGGCATTTTGACATAAAGGACCAGACAGACCCCACACAAGCAGCTGCACTCTTCTCAGTTCCTGACTTTGTGGGCGACGCCTGTAAAGCCATCGCTTCCAAGATCAGAGGAGCTGTGGCTTCGGTGCAGTTTGATGACTTCCACAAGGTGAATTAGTGTTAGGCTATACATGCAATAACTATTTGTATAAGATTTGTAATGTGATATTCTAGCACCTGTTATCCCTCTGTTTTTAGTGACCATAATAATAATAATAACTTTTGGCCCACTCACTCCTATTGTTTCTCATACTGCCCTGGTGGGTTTTTGCCTATAGAACTCAAACCGGATTATCTGCTCAGCCGTGTTTGGCTTTGACGAGAAGCTGGCAGTACGTTCAAGCCTGCGCTTCCCTCAGAACGGGCTGGTGATCAGCAGCGTGGACATTCAGTCAGTGGAGCCTGTAGACCAGCGCACGCGTGATGCCCTGCAGAAGAGCGTCCAGCTTGCCATTGAGATCACCACCAACTCCCAGGAGGCCACTGCTCGGTCAGTAAACATCTCTAGTTGCAGTTTTATTCCATACATCATTTACATATATAATTTAGATGAGGAAAAAATGCTTATGCATCAGGCCACATGTTTGTACCTTATGCTGACTTATGCTTTATACCTTAAAAAGAATTAACTTAGTCTTAGCACAGGTGTTCTGGTCTCCTGCCAATACTTTTAATGAAATAAATATGCTGGCTAAGCGGTCTGTGCTTTTTTTCTCAGTTGTGCTTAATTTCTTTTTTTTTTCTTTTACATGAAATAAATAAAATATAAATAAATAAAATGGTGGATGAGGTGGGATGACCATCCAAAGAATTTTTTAAGCACAATAATGCAGGACAAAATTACAGCTTAAAGTGTTGTACATTTGGATGAGCATGTCAGTTAATAATGCTGAACTACTTTTATGTTAAGTTCTGACAACTCAATACTTTATACTTTCAAAAAATATGTTGCATCACTTCCTTATGATGACTTGCTCTCTCTGTACTACTCTGTCTCAGGCATGAGGCAGAACGTTTGGAGCAGGAGGCACGGGGCAAACTGGAAAGGCAGAAGATTGCAGACCAGGCAAATGCTGAGAGAGCCAGGAAGGAGCTGCTAGAGCTGGAGGCACTCAGGTAAAATCTTACTGCTTCTCTCTCCCACTGTGGCTTTGCCTGAGGAGAATATTGTTGGCTTCATTTCATTTACATGTTGGCTTTTGCCAGACACTTCTAACCTAATCAATCTGAGCTTAGAGGTTAGCTTAGAGAGGCTTAAAAGACTTGCTGAAGAAATGGAGGTTTAGCATACAAAGACATTGCACAAGGCAGCATTAGATATTTGTCATAGTTATCAACTCAAAACTCTTAGAAATGTATTATGGTATGTCTTTTTTTAGTTTTTCTCACATGTATTTCACAACAAGAGTGACAGAATAAAGCTAGATGTGTATCCTCTGATGTGTGTGTGTGTGTGTATAGTGCTGCTGTAGAGAGTACTGGAGCAGCAAAGGCAGAAGCTCAGTCCAGAGCAGAAGCAGCACGTATCCAGGGTGAGGCCGCTGTGGAAGAGGCCAAACTTAAAGTCGAGGCCCAGAGAATAGAAGCGGTATGTCTTTCAGCCCATGTCTTTCTTTATTATGTCTCTTGCTCATGCACACACACACACACTTCATTTCATCATCCTAACAAAATATAGTCTACAGTATTGATGAGCAGTATTTATTCTTGTTTAATTAATGTTTTTGACAGTTTTCTCTTTCTCCTTTGCACTTTCATTCTCTCCTTTTTAATAGAGTTCTAGGGTGATTCATTAAGTCCCCCTAGTGGTCATGCAGTAGTCTTTCTATGCTTTGATTCCCATTTATAATGAATGACGGTATTTGTGCATGCTGAAAGCTTGCTCTCCTTTGTTTTTTCTGTATAAATATCAAATGTTGCATTCCATTTCTAACATAATTACTCTTCTAGGAAGCTGAAATGGTGCGTCTGGCTAAAGCACGTGAGCAGGAGCTCCTGTATAAGAAGGAAATTGATCGTTTAGAAATGGACAAGCAACAGAAACTGGCAGAGCTTGAAACCCAACGTTTTAAACAGATGGTAGAATCTATTGGCAGCAATACTCTGGCAGAGATGGCCAGAGCTGGACCCGAGCTACAGGTAAACCTCATTAACTTGTGTCCATGACACTTCTACATTTTTACTAGAATAGGCTATAATGCAGTGGTGGAAATTGGCTTTTTACAGTAGATCAGGCTGAACTAAGAAGGCTTTACTACTGGGAATCCTCTTCTGGTCCTTTTGTTATTTAAAAAAACAAATAATCAAAAATGGAAAATATTATATAAAACTTACAGGATTTTAATACTTTGTTATGATCAATGACTTAACAATATTTCTAATTTTGTCCACATTAAAATAATAATTTTGATTAGTATTATTATTTATTTATTCACTAATTTAAATACTCATTGCAGCATTTGTGTGATTTTTTTTTTCCCCTATTATATAAAAGTTAATTTTCACTAAAATTTAATTCCATAAAAGAGAGACTGTTTTTCATTCCTCCACCTCCTTCTCTCTGTCTAGGTTAAAATGCTACAATCTCTGGGTCTTAAATCCACTCTGATCACGGATGGCTCTTCTCCCATCAATCTATTCACTACCGCCAACGGCCTGCTGGGGACAATGAGGACCCCTGAGGAAAAGCCATGAAACTGAAAAGAAAATAAGAAGCCCTATACTCCAGTTATCTTAGCAATGTCTAAGAATTTGCTGCATATGAAAGCCATTCAATGTCTTTTAATTAGATTTGTTTGTTTGCTTTTTGTTATATTTCTTGCCTCTTTTTCTCCCTGCCAAATATTATATTACTGCGAGAGAAAACGGTGTAGCAAGCTTAAAAACATTGGTATTGTTTTGTGTATTCTATGCAAATATATTTGCTTTATATTTGTGCCTGACGTGATCAGACATTAAGGATTTATTTCTTTAGGAAACCCACAAAGGCCTTATAAAACATGCAATATATAGTGTGCATTATAAGTAATAAACTTTTAAAGCATGTATTGTTTCCTGTGACACGTTATTTTATAATATAACTAGGTTTGTAACTGTGCTTGTTTATGGTTTGTGATAGTCAGCTGTCTTGGGTGATTCACATGCGTTCTGTGGAAAGAGTCAGCCAAGATTATTTTTCACCAGATTTAACAATGCTGTTGACATCGCAGAAGCAGCTGGTGTGTATGGCTCCTCTTTGCCAGCTCAGATGATCTGATCCTGAACCAACATTGTTCGGCTAAACAATGTTGTTTGTTTAGCATGTGCTTTAAAACTGGAAGTATATTGGCATAAAATCAGGAAGTATATTGGCATAAAATCACTTTTCCCCTACATACAGAGATATTTCCTGTCAAGTTTCTTTGTCATATTTAGATACTTAGACTTGAATGTGTCTATGCCACACTAAGGTGGATCTCTCCTACTGTGTACAACCACAGATATCAATGTGCTTTCCCTGGCACTTGGGATTGTACATATTTCTGCCATTCATGGGCCATTCTCATGGCATCAGCAACAATGTATTGTACTGTATTTTATGTGTCACAGTGTTGCTAAATACTTTAATGGACATAAATAAAGTATTTATCTTGTTGGCCCATTTTGTAAGTGTACAGTTAGTGATTGGGCCACAATGGACCCCTTCTTTACCACAGTTATAAGTGCCAGTGTTAGTAAGTGTATGTTACAATTGAACTTGTAAATTAGATATATCTAATAAAATGGCTGTATTCCTAGTAGTACACAAAAGACAAATTCCTATACTTTTCTCATAATACCTTTTTTTTTTTTTACTTTAAATGAAATACTTGTAACAAGATGTTTTTCTGTAGTAACACAATTTTGCCTTGTACTAAAAAGTATCCTGTTCTTAGTTTGTTAGCAAAATGTCTCATAAAAATATGATGAATTCACATAATGTAATATTTTCATTTAGGATCAAAATGTTTTCTTCTTTTGTGTAGTAACAAGGTGGTTCCTCGGATTTAGTGTAATAACGAGGTGTTCAGTCGTAATAACAATATGTTTTCTCCTAACAATGAAATGTGGTTTGTAATCAGGTATGTGGTAGTCTAGTGGTTAAGGTGTTGGACTGCTGACCAGAAGGTCATGCATGAGTTTGAATTCCAGGTCCACCAAGCTGCCACTGCTGGGCCCTTAATGCTCAGTTGTATAAATTGTAAGTCACTCTTTATAAAGGTGTCTGCTAAATGCCATAAATGGCAGCAATGCTTTTCACTTCTGTACCAGAACATTTAGTCCTGTAGAAAAAAACAATAATGCATCTAGACATCATCTCACTATCTCACTCTGATCTTTTGTTTCTATTTACATATATTATGAATTGGTGTGTATATTTTTATACAGCATGCACATATACATTCTTTAACAGCATAATCTAGAAAATAGGTCACAACAGAGCAGAGCTGTGTTCCTGAATAATAAAATAGTTACACACAGAGAGAGAGAGAGAGAGAGAGAGAGAGAGAGAGAGAGAGAGAGATATGAAATATCTTGAAAACCTACAGCAGCAGCATAAAATCCTATGGGAATGTAAACAGCAATTTCATTTCGTTTGGCTTTCATGACTACAGATGTAAGTGTAAAAACATGAATTGTCGGGGTAAAATTTGTTGATTTCATCTGGAGAATCCTGAAAAATACAGAATGCTCAATGAGCGAGGATGACAAACTGGAAAAGGTTTATTGTTTGCTCTATTTCACTCATTTTGGCGCAGGAAATGAACCAGTCCGTTATGTGCTAATTAAACAGCCCAGAGTTACGGGCACCTCCTTCTGTACACGAGAGCACTCCCCATCCCTCTCTATCGACACACACACACACACACACACACACACACACACACACACACACACACACACACACACACACACACACACACAGCGCAGTGAGAGTGAGAGAAGCGCTGGCCGAGAAGCGCAGTCATAAAAATACAGTACAATCTGTCTCACAGCCTGTTTCTCCCTGATTCGATCACGCGCTCAGTAAATTCACGCATCTCTTTACCAAGTTCATTATAGTTCTCTATTTACTCTTATTCCAACATGATAAAGTGCACTGGAATATTCTCCTGCGGTTCGCACTAGAAAAGGTGGGTCTGCATGTCTCCGTCTATTCTTTTGCGCATCGAGCGTTTGCGTTTGAGGCCAATGTTTAGACGCCTTGCTCTCTGTGGGTGTGTCGCGCTTTTACGTTACGCACTGAAATCCATAATATTTCAGAAATATATATACATATAAAAAAAAACAACTTTATCATTGATAGGAAATCATTCTGATTGCTTCAATAACATCATGCACGCAAACTTGTGTTTTTTTTTCTTCTCGAGTCTGTTTAGGAGTTGAAGGACATTGAAGGTGCATTTCTGGATATTTCTTTAAAAAAAAATGATAATAAGACTTTTTAAGGCATGTGTGTCGTACCTCCTTTTCCTCTACACCCAAACGAAATGGAAATGTACTGATATGCTTGAGTATCATCATTCATATGAATAAAACACCCTAAACTCTTGTTGTCAATGACAACGCACAGCAGTGGTGTTGGGGTGCTGTAAAGGTGTAGCTGTCTCCCCATACATCCTATATATCAATATAATATCAGCAGGCATGAGAGAACTTTATCGCTGATATCAAACTGTATTAGCATTGTATCTTTTCATTCTAGTAATCTTATTATTCGCATTATTCACATCTAGTAACCTGCATCATTTTAATATTTTGGTTTGCATTTCATTTGGGAATGAGGTTTTTGTGTCATCTCATCATTCAGCCATACCCCTTCTTTCTCTTTCCTTAACTCAAACAAAGCAGAAAATCAATGTTTTAAGAAGCACAACAATCTTAGACAACGATACAATACAGTATTTATAGGTAAAATGAGAGGATTCATAGGTAGAATTAAGATTATAGTGTAGGTTGTGCACTGTTTTGTGTGTAGCAAAGTAAATGCTATTGACATTAGACAAATGCACATGTTCACTTAGACCTAAAGGCAATTAGGAGCCTCTTGTAATTTGAACCTAATCACAGGCCACAAATTAGGAAAATAGGCGTAATTTGTCTCTGATTGCATATTTGGATGGCTATCAAAGCCAGATCAAAACAGTCGTTTAGTGAGGCAAACAAAGGTTCAAAACCTCTACTGAAAAACAAAACACAATTAAATAAATAAATACTTGGGAGACCAGGAATAGATTCTGGATTCTATTTACTTCCTTTTGGAGCACAGAATTGATGAAAGCAGGATGCAGCCTAATGTATGTTCTCTTATGGACTCCTTATTTTCCCTCTATGATTTCTTTTATCAGCATATTATAATGGGGTAGCAGGTGTACTAGCTGTACTGTAGTGACAGGTTAAGTTAAGGGCACAGTAAGTGGTACAGAACCAAGCTTGTCTTTGATTCTATTCTATTAATTTTATATTATTCTTTATATTAACCTTTTTGTTCTATGTTTATGGTCTGTAAAGCTGCTTTGAGGCAATGTCAATTGTAAAAAGCGCTATACAAATAAACATGAATTGAATTGAACTGAATTGAATTGAATTTGAAGCCACACTTATAAACAGCTAAAACAGCAGCATGGACACTTCTTCATGAGCTCAGCTATTGACATGCAAAATGATAAATCTACTGCATATTTTAGTTTTTGGACAGAGATTTGTTGTTGCTGTAAGACTGTTAAGAGCATATAATCACATTTAAAGGTGTGGTTTGGATTACAGATTTCTAGATGTTTAATAATGCCCCAGAAAAGTAATATTTATAAGGTTGGTGCTTGTATTATGCAATTAATGTCAGCTTTCATCATTTCTAGCCTATTGTTTTCATTATTCTATGTCTGTATTTAGTTCCTCCCTTATTTAGAAAAGGACTGTTCATCTCTGCCTTTTTCTCCAAGAGGAATATATTTATAGTTTTATAAGACAGGCTGTGTATCAGCCTGTTGGTGTTTGAAATTGAAGGCTTGCCAGAGTCTTTGTTCAATTTGTAGTTCGGCTCAAATACAGCAGAGGGATTTTACAATTATGAAATGCTCCTTAAACACAGCGGCTCCCATCCAGACCATAGATTATGGACCAGAATGCAGGGCCGGTTTGTGGGTAGCAAAGAAGCAGAGCCGTTACTGATTCCTTTTCAGAGCTATGGAGATAGTTTGATATATATATATATATATATATATATATATATATATATATATATATATATGCATATATATATATATGCATTGGTAATCTTTCCAAGATCCTAAACAGTATTTGCTGTGTTCAGAATCTGTCTGTTCATTACACCATCCTGGAATTGTAAGATGCCTCTGCTGCTTGTGAGGTGAACTTCAATTGAAATAAATACATTTTTAAACCTTCACCTTTCAACCAACAAGCTCCACCTCTCTGTTTAAGGCTAAAATAAAGAAAGTAGTCACATCATATGCTGAATTTTGCATTGATATTTTTTTTGTTAAATGGCAGTCCTTGATACACTTTATGGCCACAGCCTTGTACTGGTCTATTGCCTTGTACATCTTATGTCTTGTATTTCAGAAATATTGTTAACAATGGAAATCTTCATTAACATCATTAACTTTATTAAATGTTTCAAATTCTCCCTTTTATTTGTTTTCCACAGTTTTATCAGACAACATATTACAGCCATAACAGAGCAGGTTAAACTAGTCTGAAAAGGAATTTGGCATTTTGGAAATTCTGCATCTTCAAGATGGCTCTGAACACAGACACCAACCAACCAACTACTGCCCTAAGTGTAGGGCAGGAAGAAGAGCAGCAACATACTGAACAACTGACTATTCAACAACCAGATGAAAGGTCTGGCCAGATCCCAATTACCTCTCAGCCAGTAAAGACTGAGGAGCATCAAGATCCACCAACTGACTCAGAGTCTGCTCCTGCTCCAGAAAGCTTGGTCCAGTTGAATGGCCTGGCCAGAGACCACCTGTCAGTCATCGATGAAAAGATGGAAACAAGTAAAGACTGAAATTTTTGCCTACCTCTTCTTCATATTATGCACTGTCCCTCTGACAAACATTTCATTACAAATTTCAAAATATTCCTACTTTTTTCAGAATTTCTTTTTTTTTCATATCTGCCATTTCTTTCTCCTTTAACAGGTAATGGAGTCTGCCCTAACGCTGTGGATGCTTCTCCTCCTACCTCTTCCCGTTCTTCTCCACCTCGTCATCATAATTTTAAGGCTGGTCATGTTCATGCTAATGGCCATGCCCGCCTCGGCAGCCGCTCAGGTTCGATGTGCCATGTTGGTTCGCCTCGGCCTTCACTTAGCCGCCAGCCTAGTGCTCTCACTGAGAGTGTCGGAGAAGACACCAAGCCCAACGATTACCTTTTCCTGGCCATACTTGCCTGCTTCTGCCCTCTCTGGCCTATCAACATCGTCGGCTTGACCTTTTCTGTTATGGTACAATTGTTTAAAATTATGTAGAATTAGCATTCTTGATAAATGGTCGATATTCTATATATGTATGTGGTTACTGTTAGTGTATATTTTTTATTATTATTTTCAAAATATTTAAGAATGGTTTTTATTTAGAGTCACTCTTACATATTTTATCTAGAATCTACTCAAAATACCTATAATTTCTTCTTTTCTTCTTTTCTTTTGAATGATTAATCTTCCCTTCTTTTCCCTCTTGTTCTGTTGTACAGTCTCGATACAGTCTGCAACAAGGGAACGTTGATGGAGCGCGGCGTCTTGGCCGTAACGCAAAGATCCTCTCAATTGTCTCTCTTTTGGGTGGAATTCTCATAATTACTGCTGCCATCTTCATCAACTGGGGACGTGAGTTTCACGTGAGCTATGAATCATGTAACTTGGAAAAATAAAATAAAGATTTTTTTAAAATTGTATTGGAAAATTGAATAATGACAATTCTATCAGACAATGTCAGTGGGCATTTTATGGGTTTTTCTTTCAATGATCATTAAAAAGTGGTATGCTAAAATCTGAACCTGTTTCACATTTTCCCAAATTATTATGCTTTTATTTTGAAGTATAGATCATGTTTAGTGAATATACTTTAATGTCTCCATAATGCTCATGCATTAATAATGAATCCTATACTTGTCATTTATTCTTCCTTTTGTGATGGTACTATATCTAACTACTTTCCATCTGTTCCAGTGATATTAAAGTCCTGAGGGTTGCCATGACAGTCAGACCAAGGAGGAACTTATGACCAACCAACTGATCAAAGATGACCGTCGTCCTCCTTTAACCCCGCATTTCCACATATTACTAAAGCACCTCAAGATTTATTTATCACTTCTTTTCTACTTTGTATCAGGTTGCTGAGACCAAGCATCCCCATTTCATCTGTAGAAACAAAATCCGGAGTGAATACTTCCCCAGCACTTTGAATGGAGGTATAAATGACTGAAGCCAGCGGAATCGTAACATGCATGTTTTATAGGTTTTTTCCAGCAAAAGGACTAATTGCTTTTAAATGATGTCAGCAAAGCGGCATTAATGATCTCATTTCCTTTCTAAAGTCCCTGTGTGTGTGTGTGTGTGTGTGTGTGTGTGTGTGTGTGTGTGTGTGTGTGTGTGTGTGTGTGTGTGTGTGTGTGTGTGTGTGTGTGTGACAGAGAGAGAGAGAGAGAGAGAGAGAGAGAGAGAGAGAGAGAGAGAGAAGGAATAAAAGAGCACAGTGTATAATGAAGGCACTTAGAGAATACATGAAAGATGATATGTTCCTACCAAGGATACACACATTCTGAATAATTCTTCAGATTCTTAGATAAAGAGAATAACTAATACTAAATATAATGGCAGGAAAGAAAATGGCTGAAATATAGATGATGAAACAGAGACAGTGGCACGAAAAAACAGGCTGAGAATCTAATGAACCCAGCAAGCAGAATCTCTATCCAGCAATTTCTGCTAGACACGATCGAAATCCCTGAGGAGAGGACAATAAAAGAAACTAGCATGCGCACTCCTACGGTGTGTCTTCTGCTTCGGTTTTCTTTTCTTAATATCTAGTTTTATGTAGTTATATCCACAAACTAATGTTTGGCACATTATCAGAGGTGGATTTCTGAGAGATAAACCAATGCAGGTGAACACACACTGAAACACTGACAGCACAGCATGAGCTTCTTGAACTGATGACGGTAACTATAGTGCATTGATGCTGTGGAGTAGGAAGAAGGGAGGGGGAGCAGGGCTGAACTGAGCTGCAGTTCTTTGTTTCACACAGATGGAGAGATGAGAAGGGGGAGGATGGGAAGGGGCGAGGGAGGTAGCAAACTGCTGATGAAAAGATACTCTAGAGATGGAGAGATGCAAGGAATTGCAGAAGAGAGAGACACCTTCTAATTGGTCCTGTTTTGTGTGTGTGTGTGTGTGTGTGTGTGTGTGTGTGTGTGTGTGTGTGTGTGTGTGTGTGTGTGTGTGTGTGTGTGTGTGTGTGTGTGTGTGAAAGAGAGAAAGAGGGAGAGAGGGAGAGAGTACAAGGGAGGGTGTAATGCAGTATTCCCCTGTACCCTCCCCCTTTCCTTTTCTAGACTTACCAGACCACCACTGCAACCATGTGAAGAAGAATTAGTGTTAATTTAGCATTTTTTGTCCTTTTTTAAGTTTGTGTAACTGCATACAATAGATCTTAATGTTTACAAGACCAGTATCAGCCTGCACAATCACATTCTGTAAATGCAAAATCAACACAGCTGAATCTATTCCCTTGATTGAGTAAATTAATGTCACTCATCAGTGTTATACCCGAATTCACTTCTGTTTGGGTAGCTATGCTTAAACAGAATCTGTGCCAAGCTTTGTAGTGTGTGTGTGTGTGTGTGTGTGTGTGTGTGTGTGTGTGTGTGTGTGTGTGTGTGTGTGTGTGTGTGTGTGTGTGTGTGTGTGTGTGTGTGTGTGTGTGTGTGTGAGAGAGAGAGAGAGAGAGAGAGAGAGATGATGATGATGATGATGATGATGATGATGATGATTCTCCTGTGTTAATCGTAGTATCCTAGTCAACAAAAATGTGGTATTTAAACATTCAACATGCTTATTATTTCATATACATTTTATTATGTATGTTTGTCATGAAATTGGGGGGGGGGGGTGCTCACAGACCACTTATTTTACATGGTTGATGTTTTACTGATGAAAGCCGAACAGAAGTGAGGAGTGTTTTTTATCTATTTTGTGAAGGTTTTCAGAAGGAGAGTCCTTCGTTTTGTAGCATTTTGTAAATATGTGATATTTATGGAAACTCTGTATACGACAAGGTTTACAGCATGGTAAAGCACCGCGGCCACATGCTGGGTCCAGTGACATGCAGGCTGCAGAGTCCTGTTATCTGTTGTCAATATAAAAGCTGCACAAATGAGATTTTGTCCACAAGAGGTCAAGGTGGCACTAGACTAAGCACCTGGACGATTCAGAGGTAAACTGGGTCTAAGACTGGGAGGTCAGTACTTCAGTATTCAGTTCAGGGACCCATTGTTTTTGTTGTGTATTCTTACTGGACAAAATCTATAAACGTGGATGGTTAAAATGTGGTGGTATTTAAATGAATGGGCAGAAATTGTATTGGACTGAAACCTTTGCTGCATTTTACATAACAACGACAACTTCTATTATAATTTGTATTGTGCACCATTTTGTTCAGTTCTCTTGCTTCCCGCAAATATTAAATAACCTGTAGCATGCTTAATTTTTATCCTTAGCATTAATCCTAAAGATGCTGCGCAGCTGTGTGAGAAACTTGGCTTTGTTTCTGTTCTCTTGAAATGCTTTAACTGGCTGAAGATATTTACTCTGCCTGCACTGCTAGCTTTCCTAATGTATATACTAATGTATATATTTATATGTATATATTTGTACTGCTACCTTCGGCCTATGCGTTATTCTTTAATGAATATTAGATTATTAGTAACGCATATCCTCGACTGTTATCACTGCAGTGGTTTCATGCATTCTATTGTTATACTATATCAATCGTTTAACATATTTTTATGGTTATGTATTTCGAAATTGTTGCCTACAGTCGTATGCAAAAGTTTAGGAACCCCTGACAATTTCCATGATTTTCATTTATAAATATTTGGGTGTTTGGATCAGCAATTTCATTTTGATTGATCAAAAAAGGACACAGTAATATTTCAGTAGTGAAATGAGGTTTACTGGCTTAACAGAAAATGCGCAATGTGCATCAAAACGAAATTAGACAGGTGCATAAATTTGGGCACCCCGACAGAAAAATCACATCAATATCTAGTAGAGCCTCCTTTAGCATAAATAACAGCCTCTAGACACTTCCTATAGCCTGTAATGAGTGTCTGGATTCTGGATGCATGTATTTTGGACCAGTCCTCCTTACAAAACATCTCCAGTTCAGTTAGGTTTGATGGTTGCTGAGCATGGACAGCCCGCTTCAAATCACCCCACTGTTGATCAATGATATTCAGGTCTGGGGACTGGGATGGCCATTCAAGAACATCGTACTCTTTCCTCTGCATAAATGCCCGAGTAGATTTTGAGCAGTGTTTTGGGTTGTTGTCTTGTCGAAATATTCAGCCCCGGCGTAACTTCAACTTTGAAGAATCTGCTGATATTAAGTGGAATCCATGCAACCTCCAACTTTAACCAGATTTCCAGTACCGGCACTGGCCACACAGCCACGCAGCATGATGGAACCTCCACCAAATTTTACTCTGGGTAGCAAGTGTTTTTCTTGGAATGCTGTGTTCTTTTGCCGCCATGTACAACGCCCCTTGTTATGACCAAATAACTCAATCTTTGTTTCATCACTCCACAGCACCTTATTCCAAAATGAAGCTTGTCCAAATGTGCGATTGCAAACCTCAAGCGACTCGGTTTATGGCGTGTGTGCAGAAAAGGCTTCTTTCACGTCACTCTCCAATACAGCTTCACTTTGTGCAAAGTGCGCTGAATTGTTGAACGATTCACAGTGACACCATCTGCAGCAAGTTGATGTTGTAGGTCTTTGGAGGTGGTCTGTGGGCTGTTTTTGACCATTCTCACCATCCTTCGCCTTTGCCTCTCCAATATTTTATGTGGCCTGCCACTTCTGGCCTTAACAAAAACTGTGCCAGTGGTCTTCCATTTCCTCACTATGTTCCTCACAGTGGACACTGACAGCTTATATCTCTGCGATAACTTTTTGTAGCCTTCCCCTAAACCATAATGTTGAACAATCTTTGTTTTCAGGTCATTTGAAAGTGTTTTGAGGCCTCCATGTTGCCACTCTTGAGAGGAGAGTCAAAGAGAACAACAACTTGCAATTGGCCACCTTAAACACCTTTTCTCATGATTGGATGCACCTGTCTATGAAGTTCAGGGCTTAATGAGCTCACCAAACCAATTGTGTGTTCCAATTAGTCAGTGCTAAGTAGGTACAGGTATTCAAATCAACAAAATGGCAAGGGTGCCCAAATTTATGCACCTGTCTAATTTGGTTTTGATGCATATTGCACATTTTCTGTTAAGCCAATAAACCTCATTTCACTACTGAAATATGACTGTGTCCTTCAGTTATTTGATAGATCAAAATGAAATTGCTGATCCAAACACCCAAATATTTATGAATGAAAATCATGGAAATTGTCAGGGGTTCCTAAACTTTTGCATACAACTGTATATACAGTATATATACATGCACCATAGCTTTGCAGTCAACGGTTTTGCTGTCAGGTTTTACTGGTACATTTCTGAGGTATGAACTTTGACCTCACATGTTTACACAGTTTATTACAGAATCCACATGCAGCTTTAGTGACTTTCAAAAGAAGAAATCATCTAATCTTTCCATAACACCAGCAGAGTTTCGGTCTCTGGGTTTCATATGAGTTTCGCCAGTTCTCCATGTCCTTTAATTTCCATCTGTTTAAAAATATGTATTTTTAGAGGACCATGTAAAAAGCACTCTCACATGCCAGTTCTTTTTCGTCAGTGAATGTGCTTTCCTTCACTGTATTATCTCACCCATTATGTTGGGTAAGCCACCAGTGCCAGAGGTTGATGCTTTTTTCTCTATAAATTAATGTTTCTTGCATTATGACAAGCCTGACTGCTTCTATAATCCTAACTTTGTGCAGACTTGCCTGTGCATGCCTTAAACGGATTGCTTTTAACCAACAATATGTGATGTACACAGTATGTTGAACAAGGCCTTTGATCGAGCCCTATGTATTGATCTTGTTGCAGTACTGACTGATACTAATAATGTTTCAGTGAGCATTGTGAATAAACACTTTCTCATTAGTGGCACTTCTGTGTTGTCTGCCATACAAACACCCTGAGAAATGAGATTATGGTCAATATACACGTATGTAATAATAATAATAATAATAATAATAATAATAATAATAATAATAATAATAATAATAATAAAAAGATTCCTTATTGACATTTGAAATACATAACCATACCTTAGATATTTGTTTGCTTTTTAAGCAAAGCTCCTGTCTACTGTTTGCTGCACTATGCTTAGGACTAAATAAATCTGTTTCTTCCAGAAAATGCTAGACTTTACCAGAAATAGGAACACACATGGATGTGGATTGAATGACAACGGATGAAAATACTTTACAATATGCTCAGAAAAGATTCCACAGAGAAGGAAAAATACATATTCAGACACATTTCTTGTTATTTAATATATTTCCAGTGCATAATATATCCACCTCAAATTTTCAGAATGACTTTGTTTTCATAGATATGGCCAAAAAATGCTTTATTTCTAAAAATAATGAAACAATGCTGCTAGAAAGTTTGTGGACCATTTCTAATGTTTGCAACAAAAAAAAAAAAAAAAACTCAGAAAATGTTATCAGTGCTCACCAGGCTGGAAAAGTTTCAAAATGCTGGGAGGTGGACGGGTGGGTGGATTAAGATCGGATCATATTTCGGATTAAATTAATTGGGGGGAAAATCTATTCAGATGCCACAAATAACCAGAATTAGTCATTTGTTGGAAGCTGTTGTTGGCAGTTATAGCTTTGAGAAACATACAGTATGAAATAATTTTCTCTTTGCACCATTGTGGTTCAGTTTCGGTCTATTCCTCTTATCAAACTGTCCTTAATTCCTCAAGGTCTTGACGAAAATCCTTCATAATTCAGGAGATGAATAGACCAAGAAACACATTGAGATTATTGATTTGTTAAAATGCTTGTCTTCTCCCCAAATTTTAAGATTCTCTTAAAATTAAGATTTTAAGATTTTTTTTAAATTAAGATTTTCTTAAAATCTTTTTAAGAATTCCACTGTTCATGTTTTCTTCAATGATGTGCAATGCTAAAGTTCATTCTGCAAAGAAAGCAGCCGCAGATCATGATGTTCCCACCTCCGTCTTGTCTTTGTGGACATGGTGTTTTTGGAATCATATGCACAATCCTTCTTTTTCCAAAAATTACTAACTGAATTGGTGCCAAAGTATTCTATATTGGTTTCATCTTTTATTCCTGAGAGTTCTCATTTGTCTAAAAGCTTGTGTGCACATTGTTGCACGTCTGTTGTTTTTTTTTAAGCAGAGGATTTCAGTGTGTGTTGCTTTCTCACTTACTTTCCATCTCTATGTTTGAAAGTGTTACGAAATGTTTAAAATGTTGCAACACACCTGGCCATAGCTGATTAATTGTGAATCCTGCATATAATTCAACAGATTCTCCTGACAGGGATGTTTAAGGTCTTCCCAATAAGTCTTTTATAATTTCTCTGACAATATTTTTGCAGCATTTATATCTAGACTTTATTTTTATGCAACCATTACACAGTTTTTTTTTCTTCAAAAAATGTTGTGTGTGTAAATTTGAATCGGATATACAATGTACAGGAACCATATTAAACAACAAGAAAAAGTCACTGAATATTTATTTCTCCTCGTTGTATAACTCTAAACCTGGTGTAACACACCTAGGCACCTCACATTTAGACACATCACATTTGTGGAGTGGAAATGAAAAAGGTAGCACGAATCTACTGATGGGTTTATGTGCTATAAGTCAAAGATTTGTCAAGCGCACAAACATGATGCTTCCTCACCAGAAAGTTTTTTCTTTCTAGGTGTTTAATACATGCTTATACTGCAAAAAATATCAAATCAACAAGTTGAAAAATATCAATACAGACAAATGTATCTAGTATTCATTCTAGTAATATTCCTTTACTTTACAACTTTACAATATTTGTAGACTTTTTTAGACTTTTTTTTAATCTTCTTATTCTATTAGCAGATAATATTGAACCTTAAATTAAATGTGTAAACATTTAAAAGTTATCTGCCTGTAAATGAAACTATTAAAATTAGTACATTTTCTAGAATAATAAAATGTAATTTTTATTTATTTTTTAATTTTTATTGGTTACACACAACCAAACGGTGTATGTTGTGCTGTGGAATTTTGTTATGACTTTTTAAAAAAAATAAGTTTAATAATTTCTTTCATTATATATGTAATATTATAAAGGGGTTATGTTTAAGATGTTTTTTAAACCAAGCTAATAAGGTTTCTGGACAAACAAACTGTAGGACTGGGTGAGCACATGTGACAATTGACTTCTAGATTATTGTCTGATAGGTGAAGTAATAAATGACTTGCCCGACTCTTGCAGGGTAAATAAAATCTATATTTGTCTTGTAGTGACTACTAGTCAGTATTAATGTCATCTGTAGGATAGACATACTGTATACGCTGTGTACTACAAGTAGATAATTAGAGCAATCCAGATTAGAACTGCTATATTATTTTTGCAGTTAAATACTAAAACATTTCTCAGATAACCTATTGAGTAGCAGAAAAAAGTACTGACTAGCAACGAATCTTAGAATATCAGATTAGTCTCCCTCTCTCGCTCTTTCTCTCTCTCTCACTGCTTTTCAGACTCCCACTACATCATGCACTTCCAGGATGTTTCAGTTGCCAGGGCAACAGTTGGTAAGGAGCAGAAAGGAGTGAGGGACTGAGAAATCGTGGATGGGCAAAGGGAGTGTACAGTGACGCTAGGGTGTTGGTGTTCGCTTGACTTCCAAGGTCGCATTAATTATTCAAAGATTCTGCCAGTGTGGCTGGAAGGGGGGGGGGGGGGGGATTGGGATGGGAGTAGGCTTGGATGCTGTAAATGGCAATGGCTGCAGGGTGCTGCAGGAGTTTGGAATAGAGTGTGAAAATACATGATGGAAGTAGGAGGAGAGAAGCAGAAAGCAGAATTAAATCTATTAAAGCAGAAGAGCCATGTAATTACATGTATGATGATTAGCAATATCACATCCCTTTATAGCTCCATTTATAGCATATCTGACTTTGGTTTTTTATTATCTGGGGTTATTATGCTTTCCTTTAGTGTTTCAGCTGCACCATACTAAAGATTTTTCCCCAAATCGCCATATCAGTGTTTGTGCTTTGACTCCCATTTGATCGTCGGTCAATACGTTCAGGTTTCTCTGTTGACTTTGCACTAACTCCATGTTATTGCAGTAGTGAAACCAACCAGGTTTCTGTTGTGGATGTGCTCTCCATCACACAGTGCAGTGAGAGTGGAGAGAAAGAGCTAGTGATTAGAAAATGTCATGGAGGGATAGAGAAGATAAACAAGCTGCCTAAGAGCACAAATAAATTAACCCAGGAGGATTTAATTACACATTCTAATCAAATTACCCAATCGATGAATCTGATATAAGTGGGAGAGGTTGCATCCTTGCCCTAGTGTTTGGCAAGTTGCAGGCCTCTTGTTTGACAGTAATAGGAACTGAAAATGAGACAGAGGAAGTAAAAGTGGAGACACTGGGGTAGATATATCACAATTACTCTCACAGTTCAAACTCTCCATTTATCTCTGATAGACTACCGGTCAACTTCTGCCCAACGGTTTTACAACAAAACCAGTCTGATTCGATGTGATATTGTTGTCATTCTGACGATGATGATAATGATGAAGATGATGAGTCTGGTCTTAGTTAAATCCACAAAGTAATCAGTGGGATTAAGGTGAAAGCCATTCGAGTTCTTTCAAACCAACCTTGTCTTCATGGAGCTGACTTTGTGCACAGGCAAAGTGTCATGCTGGAACAGGCTTAGACTCTAAAGGTCCAGTAAATATCACCAGCATCAAGGAGTCTTGATATTTTTAAATCAGACATCCTGGCAGAATGCTATGCAGATTTTAGTTCTGATTTGCCATGTTTAAGCTCTACACATACACTCACACACATACACACACTCACACACACGCGATCAGTGATGTTTATGTGAGAGGACTGTGACACGTTTCTTGTTGTAGTTCTCTGTGGGGACACACATACACACACACACACACACACACACACACACACACACACACACACACACACACACACAATCAGTGATGTTTATGTGAGAGGACTGTGATACGTTTCTTGTTGTAGTTCTCTGTGGGGACACACATACACACACACACACACGATCAGTGATGTTTATGTGAGAGGACTGTGACACGTTTCTTGTTGTAGTTCTCTTTGGACACACACACATACACATACACACACACGATCAGTGATGTTTATGTGAGAGGACTGTGACACGTTTCTTGTTGTAGTTCTCTGTGGACACACACACACATACACATACACATACACACACACACACACACATATACACATACACACACGATCAGTGATGTTTATGTGAGAGGACTGTGACACGTTTCTTGTTGTAGTTCTCTGTGGACACACACACACATACACATACACATACACACACACACACACACACACACACACATATACACATACACACACGATCAGTGATGTTTATGTGAGAGGACTGTGACACGTTTCTTGTAGTAGTTCTCTGTGGATTGGTCTGTAATGGGCTATTCTTCAGCTGTAGAAGATATGGGTGTTATTTAGGTTTTAATTTTTAATGGATACGTTTTTAATCAGCGCCGCTCTCAATGGCGCCCCCTGGTGTTTGTGTCACTAATCTCACTCTACGCCACTGATCCGTTCTGCTGATAGCCGGAAGTGATTCGGTGAGTGAAGCTTCTCTCTGACACAGTGGCGCGCGCACACACACACACACACACCGATTCAGCGGCAAAGCCACCTCGGTGTGTCGTTCAGGCTTCATTAAACAAAACGAAATGTCTAAGTTAGAGCTGTTGAACTCGTATTTGATGGAGCGGCTGTCTGTAGCTGTGCGGGAGATCCTGGAGGCGGTGGAAGCCACGGTAACGGAGTACCGCACAGAGACCGCACAGACGCGCGTGGAGAACGAAACCCTCAAACAGCAGCTCCAAGAGGTTCTCACTACACTGCGAGGTAATTTACAGCAAGTCATCTGTATCACCGTGTGAGCGGAAAACACTCAACTCTGGCTGAGTTCCCAGAGGACAGAGCTCGCGCATTCCGTGTTCAGTGAACCAATTAAAGCGCTTGTTGATGTAACGTGACTTCACAGCGGCAGTCAAAACAACACGACTTTTTAAAACAAAAGTCCCTCGATGAACAGAACTGGGAAGGAATTAGTAAAGTTGCACAATTCGCAATTCCCGGGGAACCCTCCGTGTCAGTGAACTACTCTATATAACATGCCAACAGTTAAATTTGTGAAATGAAAGACACGTTGTGCTTTTTCTTTAACGGCTAATGCTGTTAGCACACTCGAGACTGTTCAAGTGTGAGGTTTCCGTAGTAACGGTTCTAGCTCAGTTTTATTGGCGCTAAACAAACATTAGTAACATAGTTACTATTGAACAATTAAACAGTCGAGCATTTGAATGAAGGAGATGCAGTGTGTGTTCTTTGATACAGACCAGATACTGTCCCTATTCTCATTGGTAGTTGCTGCGTCAAGTTTCTCCATATTTGCATTAAACTTTACTAAACAGATGTGACGTCATTTGGACACGCCCACTTCCAATCCCAAACTCTGGCTGGAGATCACCAGCTCTCAATGATAAACAAAAGGTCTCCGGTTACTTTAATGTTTTGAAACACCACTTTATATCTGATATTTCTGAATGTCCATCGTTCCTGAAATCACTTACATCATAGCAGCTATAAACATTCATCGCAGAAAACTTACTGGCCAATCCAAACCAAATGACACTGGAGAGTCCTTCCATAAATGTTGTTTATTTACTTCATCACCACAGCACTGGTTTCCAAAAACCCTCCGGTTTATCTAGATGTGTACGTCTGATTGTTTTGTGTAAGTCACATGTTGACTTTTGTGGTGAGGTTACAGGTAAGATCATGTTTATGATCCTAAGATAAACCTTTTTGCAGGACCTGGTGTTACTCTGGGATTTGTTTTGGATTTCTGCCCAGAATTTAGGTTTCTAACATTTTGGTAAATTTGTTTTGTTGTGCAAGAGAAAATCTTCTGGTAAGGCCATCAGAATAAGTCTCTTGCTAACAATGCATGAGATTACCTCATTTTATATGTTTACTGGTGTGTTTTATGACTATCATCTGGAACATCTTGTATATTAGGAAACAGGGATTGTTAGATTGACCTGGCAACTGTGCTTGCTCAGGGTTCCTGCTGTGTCTTCAGGCTGGGCTCACCTCCATCAAATCTCCTTACCAGGAAAAAGAAAGGATATTTCCCCACCCTTATTCAATTTACATTGGCTTCTTAAGGACATGAAAGCTTGCTCTTGACATTCATAACCCTTAATGCTTTAGTGCTGAATGATTTCCTGAAGTACCAGAACTCATTTAACCACTTTGTTCTACTACTAAATTATTTCTGCTAATTCATAGGATCACAGCTTATTTGGTGGATGGTGGTTTCCTGTAGCATATAACATACATTTTATATGCATTCTTCTTCAGAACAGTCTGTTATTCGTGTCCAATTATGATTATACAGAATGTTGAATATGGCTGCCTTGATTTCATCGTTCCACAGACATAACTGTAAATTTGTTTTTTATAATTACCGAAGACATTGTCGAAGACCTACACCTAGCTTCAGGCTCAATATATAAAGTGTCTGTGTGACCAAAACACTTGGACCAAAACGCTGTAAAAAAGCAGAAGCCTATTAGTGAATTTATTCGTATAGGTTACACATGCAGTTCATTCCAGATGTTTTGGCACCTTGAAAAGAATAACAGGCTGAGATGAGAAGGGGGTGTGTTCTCGGTCTTTATCCAGTTGTTCATGCATGTAAAAGGAACTGTCCAAGGGGCGAGGGTGTTTCACACTCTTTTAACCCTTTGTTAATATCGTTCTAAACCCCTTGTAGAGTAACGTTTTACACTTGTAATTTAAAAACGCTTTATCAAGCCCTGCTCCAAAGCAGGGTTGACATTTTAGTCAAGCTGAAATTGCTATACTCTGTTCCACATCAACAGCAGCTGATGCATGAGTGTCGACTCTCTTAACACAGTCTCCAAAAGCGTTTACTAAGAACTTGAAATTTGCTTGTGTCATTCAAAACTGGCAAATCCAGTCACTGTCGGTAAATATGCGTTAGCAATGAAACACCATCAGTCATGATTTAGTCAGCAACCCATAAATGTCTCAGATGATGAAATGTCACTACCATAGAAGTAAAAACAAGTCTCTCCATGCTTAAAAGAAACTAAAAAAAAGGTGTTTTCTTCCTTTTGTATTTTGATCTTTGGTTACTCACCTTTGTGACCCTCAAGGAGGATTTACATGCCCACACTTTTTCCTAATTGATGAAAAAGCATGAGATAAGATGATATTTAAAGTGGCACACGTCTTATTTATTCAGTCATGGTTGTCGATGCTGCAAACATACAAAGAAGATTAACGCAAGTTATCGGAATGTATTGTGTGAAACGTCGGATTACGAAAATATGAGCATTGTGAAATTAACCAGGATTTAGAATCTAGGGTTTTGAATGACTCAGTGTTATCACAGCTGCGTCCTCTCATTTGGGAGGAACATCAGCTGTTCTCTGAGGCTCTCCTGGGTTATCAAGTTTATCAGCCACTCACTGAGAAAAAGCCCATTCAACCCCTGGGGAATAACCTCATTTCCATCACCTGTATTCACTTGATTAGTTTATTCACTTCCCACAGCTCATGGGCATAGGGATGTAAATTAACCATTAAACACAAAGCTTTGTCTACCAACTGAGCTCCTGATTCACCACCACATTCTGGTACAACTCCAACAGCACTGCTGCAGACTCACTCAGTTTATCAATCTCACATCCTTTTTTTTTTTTTTTGAATCCCAAATTAACTCCTCTACTAAGGGAAGTGTCTCTCCTTTCACCTGAATGGCGCATCCCACTCTTTTCTGTGAGAGAACCGTAGGTTTAGATTTGAAAGTGCTGATTTTCATCACAGCTGCTTCACATTCAACATAGAAACATTCACATGTGTGTTTAAAAGCCAGTAATCATGGAGCCAAAAGGTCTCCTTCTGAAAAGAAAAAAAGGGCTATTGCTTTCTGGCCAGACCTGACATACTGGACTCTTCTCCAACATTGATATTCTGTCCATCACCCACAGTCCAGCACCCACCTTAAGTGGTTTTGAATTAACATTAAGAATGCCTTCTCCAAATCCACACAAAAATTATCTGTCATCTTTGAATTTATTTGCTCTTAGTGTTCAGGAGTGTAAAGGAGTTTCCTGTATTCAGCATTTTGCTCTTTTCCTGGGTTATAAATAAAAGGTAAAACAAATTCAAAATCTTTAAGTCACAACTAGTGCCATAATTAAAAAAAAAAAAACAAGTAAAAATATATATCCCTTATGTTTTGTTCTATTTCTATATTCACTTTTGGTCATTTTCAGTAAATGTGCTTTTATATGTGTAAAAGATGTTTATATGAGTCAAAGGTAACCTCTTAATATCACAGTGTCTGTGGCTTGTTAGCATGTTATAATGAATATTCACAAATTATTCTTATTTAAAAAATAGAAATTTTTTTTCTCACTCTCCAGACCCAGTCGACAGGTCCTCCAAATCTGGCTCAGAAGAAATCTCTCCATGTGGGCAGCAGGAGTGGGGCTCGAGCCGGGAAGAAAAAGCAGAATCTCTAGAAGTGACCCAGAACCAGGTGCTAAGTAATGGTTCAGTTGGGAAGAAGACACTAGACGTGGAGCTAGTTTGCAAAATAGACCCAGATCCTGAGGTAAAAACCCGAGATGAGGACTTGTGCAAGAAGAATCCAACTTCTGCAAACGCTGAGAATGAGAACAGGAACACCTGTCAAGAAGTGTTGTTGCCTGTCGTAAAACTGCACAGGGTGAAGCTTGAAGAAGAAGAGAAGCAAATTCCAGTATCATTACCAGACATTGACCTTCCTTCAGACTCTCATTCGTACAGCCCTGAATCCTCTCAGAGCGTGCTCAGTCCCAGCACAGGCAGCCATAATGCCTTGATTGCAGAGGTGCCAGAGAGACAAGAGCTCCACAACACAGCTCAGTCGGATCAGACAACAAGCATGGAGAATTTGAGTAAAGAAATGCACAACAAAATACTGTATAAATGTTCACATTGCCGAAAGGCATTCACAGAACTGAAAAAGCTGCAAATGCACCAGCAAACCCACGAACGGGCCTTCGGGTGCAACTGGTGCGGCAAGGGCTTCTACCAATCTGCCGACCTTCGGCGCCACTTGCGCACACACACTGGAGAGAGGCCCTACTTATGCACCTGGTGCTCTAAGAGCTTTAGTCAGAGGAGCAACCTGCGGCGACACGTGCGCATTCACACTGGAGAGAGGCCATATCAGTGCGCCCACTGCGAGCGCAGCTTTAACGACAGCCACACGCTGAAGAAACACCAACGCAAGCATAGTGACGATCGCTACAATTGCTCTCTTTGCGACCAGAGATTCACTGTGGCCAGGTCGCTGCAGCTTCACCTGGTAAAGCAGCACTTCATCGACAAAGACTGTCAAAACCAACAGCAAGTGAGCTTTCGGGATCAAACGTAGACTGTACTCCTTTTTTTAGCAACCTGTTGTGCTGAAGTATTGAACTGTCTGATCATTTTTTCAGTATTATTATCCGTTTGCCAAAAGCTCACAGTTTTGGCTGTGCAGTCATGTACATAGGAAAGACTGTCTGGTGTAAAACTATGTGCTTTGTATGATACTGTGATATGTCCATCTGATCCTTAGCACTATGATTTAATTACAAGTATGATAAATGTTTCTGCCCCATGGATTTTTTTTTCTTCACTTTATGTGAATCTCGAATTTACAAAAGATAAAATATCTCTATACTTTCATGAAGTATGCTTGTTTTTTTTTGTTTTTTTTACCTCACTGTGCACAAGGATTTTGGCAGTGTTGTGGTGTTTGCTTTGTTTTCTTGTTTCCCCTCCTCTGTTTATTTAGCATGTCATGTCAAATCAGTGGAGGTGTTGCAAGAAATGCTGCTTAGGGTTTTCTGCTGAAGCTGCAAAGAATTCAGAACAGATCTGCCATTCTTTTTCAGCAGCAAGGATTCAGCTTTGCTGGTAGATATGTAGCTAATAGGAACAAAGTGGTGGGGCAGTAATACACACTCGCATGAAAGCAGGTTGTCGGCTCTGTGTATCACAGGGTTCAGATCTGCACCGCATCAATCAACAGACATTTGCAATAAATAAGCAATAAATGCCATGTTTTGAGGTAAAGTTTAGTATAAAACAATGGACAGATCTGAGGAGTTCTGCTTCATCTTCGGGAACATAATTAAAGGTGCAATGTGTAATATTTTAACAGTGCTGCTAGAACATTAATTAGGGATAGTGTCATGTGCTTGCCATTTCTTTTTAGTACAGATTGCTTTATAAGCAGCAGATGACTCTAAGCTTTATACTTAGAAATCACTTTGTTTTCAGGCATCTTTGATATTAAATGATTGTTAATAGCCTTTAAAAACTGTTACATAATACAGACTGCACCTTTAAGTGCTTTTCATTTGCATGCCTAACTTGTGATCTCTAACTGTCTGCATTAACAGGATGTGACATAAAACGCAGTGGTTCTGACCAAGCTGCTTTCAGATAATAAACTCTGCTTCTATAACGTGGTTTCTTTATGTAAACCAGGATATTTGGCTAGAAAATAACAAATGGACTTATTCATGGGTTTTTCATGTATCAGAGATAGGGGACTCGAGTCATATGACTTGACTCGAGTCAGACTTATGTCGAAATTTGAGACTTGAGACCTGCTTGACAAATATTAAAAAAGACTCGACTTGACTTTGACTTGACATTCATGACTTGAGACTTGACTCGGACTTGAGTTAAATAACTCCGAGTTGGGGGACTCAACCTGACTAGAGTCAGACTTAAGTCACAAATTTTAGACTTGAGACTTGCTTGACAGATATTAAAAAAAGACTTGACTGTCTTGACATTATTGACTTGAGACTTACTTGTGACTTGCACATGTGTGACTTACTCCCATCTCTGTCATGTATCTGGCTTTGAGTGAATTGTTAAACTTGTTTGAGACACAAGAGCGTGATTGTTTATGGAATGTTGGCATGGATAAGACCATGCTAATGTTAAGACGTTAACATTAGGGATGTGGTAGCTCAGTGGTTAACTACTACTGATTAGAAGGTCAGGGGTTCGAACCCCAGGTCCACCAAGCTGCCACTGCTGGGCCCCTGAGCAAGGCCCTAAATGCTCAGTTGTAAGTCACACTGGATAAGGATGTCTGCTAAATGCCGTGAATGTAAAATGGAGTTATGAGGTGTTATTGTACTGAAAGGTTACTGCGCTCCGTGCGCAAGGGGGCAGTAAAAAGCCTGACGCCGTACACAGTAGCGAAGCGCAGCACCGCCGTAGGAAGAAGAGCTGCGCTAACGCGACGGTAGCTAGCTAGGATTTTTTTTTATTATTATTAGCTTTTTTTTTTTTTTTTTTAAATCCTGCTCCAAAATCAAGCACTGGGAATTCGACAGCGAAAAACTGAGAAGATGACCAAGTTGCAGCTGTTGCACCGAGCTCTAAACGAGCGGCTGATGGCGGCGGTGGAGCAGATCATGGAGATGGTGGGCGGCACAGTGCTGGAGTATGAAGAGGAGACGGTGAGAGCGCGCAAAGAGAACGAGATCCTCAGACGGAGGCTCCGGTGGATGGAGGGCGAAAATCCGACCGACTGGCCAGGTACTGAGCAAGTCCCGAGTCATGCTGAGACACGAAATACACACACAATATCATATCACTAGCTAGCATACTGACACCGTAAACTAGCTTATTCTCTGTCATAATTAGCCCGTTTTCTGCACGAGCGTCAATGTGCCGACTCTTGCATGGTGCACGCGGGGCTTCATCTTATACATAACCTGTAACCTGTTACACCGTTCCAACATACGATAAGAAAATGTTTTAACAGCTTGCTACAGAAGCAATCTAAAGCCGCTTATCGTTGTCTATCGTTGTCACAGTCGTTTTAAGCTCCGAAATAACGGTCTGCGATTCGAATCGTTCGTTCGAATCGGTTCTTTTCGATGAATCATGTGACTCGGCTCACGAGTATTTATTTATTATTTTTTTCACGTTCTTATTAATCGTTCAAATGCATTCATCAATTCATACATTTTTACTCTTAATAAAAAAGGGTTTAGCAACTAAGGATTTTGATAATAGGTTAATATGTGGAAAATGATAATGAGTTGATTAGATCAGTTTTAAAACGTATTAAACAAAGAGTTTTAATTAGTAGTGCTCTTAATTAAAAACACGTGACCAAGTCGAATACAGTATTACTGATATTTATCATAATAACCTTTTACACCACAGCAATACAATCAAGTGCTTATATGAGTCTGATGATGTACTCTAACTAACAAGGGTTAGAGTTATTCTGCACATTGTTATTGTTTCCTTACACGTTGTATCATATGCATTTCAAACAATGAAATTGAAAATAAACGCTAAAGAAATATCCGCTGCTTGAAACTTAAAGCACCTTTGTTTTATTTGTTGGTGTTTGGAATCGACTCCAGAGCTTTGGAAATGACTCTTCTTTTTCAGAGTCTGGAATCAATGAATCGACTCTCTTTGGGATCCCCAAAGCAAAGTAAAGCAGGATGGCGACTTGATGACTTACCACATAATATATATTAAACATGAATGTGGTCTATGATGAGTTAGTTTTCCAAGAATAAGTTAACTATTTGCAGGCTAATTAACTCGAATAGGAGAGTGGACATTATAGTACAATTACACTGTAATGAACAAGCACGATTCAAGCAAGACAATGAATACACAACGAAATATTACTCGTATGTGATGTGTGTGATGTAGAGAGGTTGTATGGTTTAGAAGAGCTTTTCCTTGTACAAACATTCTCTGCCATTTGATAATGTGTTTTAGTGACTCTGCAGTTTGCTTCATAATACAGCCCTAATGATCAATAATCAAATTCATCTAGAACTATTTCTATAATTATCATTATTTATTTATTTATTTATTTTTCGATCTTGTCGAGTTGTTCCAGACATACGTAGGACAATAACGTTTTAGCTCCGAATTGTCAGGCCATGTGAGTGAAGCTATCCAAGCCTCTCTTGCCAAGTGATGTGAAACATGAGAGACATAATTGTGGCAGGTTAAATATTAAAATCTAATAACACTCGAGTTATTTGCCGATATTGATGCTCAGTCTTTATATCGATGCATCCCCATGTTAATCACAACCATTTTGAGTTTAGTAAAGGACATCACCAGTAAAGCTCATAATGAATGTTATTATGGATTCAGAATAAAAAGTGGAATTTGAAATAAATAAGTTTTATTTTTCTATATATGTAGGATAAATATCTGTATTGTGCACAGAGATGCAGCCAATAAAATTTGTACTATTGCTGAGAAGCAAGAAAAGAAATCAAAGAGGTGCAGCTTTTAAAAAGAGAAGAGGCGATTGGTAATTTGTGGTATATGTGAATGTAAATATGACAATTAATTTGATAAACTTGCAGTATTACACACTTTCTGTTTTTCCTTGTAAAATTCTGCCAGTGAAGATGTAGCATGTCGCATAGCAGCTTAAATGTTAAAGCAAAACATCATCTATCATACTGTGGTTTATACAGGTATGGATTCGGTTTATAAGGTTTCTTTTTCCCAATCAGCACTTTTCAAAACAAAGTCAATCCCATCTTGCCTTCTATTTATTATTACATGAGTGAAACACTAGTCTCTGTATCTGGCTCAGAGGCTGCTTTATGGCATGTTTTTGTACATTCTGGTTTAGATAATGAAACACTGCCCCCTTAAGTACATCCTCATTTTACATGCAGGTTCTTGAATTCTGAGTTTTGTGTTAAAAGAAATGGAAGTATCTGAATTAAAAATTTAATTAGATGCTTTCTTGCATCCCACAGATCCCGCTTTTTCTGTCCCTGGTGATTCCAGCCTGACAGACACACTAGCCCTAGAGTCCCTAATTATCAAAACGGAGCCCATTGACTCCCATGATTTCCAGTTATATGGACCTGACACAAGTCTCACAGCATCAGTATGCACTGCCAATATAGAAGTGGTTTATCCTGGTACAAGTGCTGCTGCTGAAGCTGGCATTCCTGACAGTATTGTATGGGACTCTGCACAAAGCTATATGGCTCCGTTAGACTTTGACCCCACTCTGTCTACCATGGCAAGGAACAGGAGCCAGAGGAGGTCCTTTGCCTGTCCAGACTGTGGTAAAGTCTTTGGGAGGGAGCAGAGACTGATGTTCCACATGCGGATCCACTCTACCGAGAGGCCATATACATACCGGAGGCGTAAAACTTGCTTTTATGGGGACAAGAAACGGAAGAAGAAGTTACGTGGCCTTTCCAAGGTACATGCAAGGTTTAAGTTTTCAGTCTTTAATGCTTATGTGTTAGGAGTAGGATGAAATGTAGTAGATTTCATCATCAAATTGACATAAAGCACTTTTTTTGTGTTAATCTATAGCTATGATGAAGAAGTCTTGGCAAATAACTAGATAAATTTCAGCAGAACTTGTCAAGCTTAGATATCAGAAAAATGCCCTGTTTATGTCCATGCAATTTTATACATGAACAAAATCTTAAAAATTTCCCGAAATTTTCCCATCCAGACATCCAGAGAGTTTATAGAGGACCTGTCTGACACTTCGGAGCAAACAGAGCAGAGTAATGGATCAGCTAACGTCGGTATCTCTGCAAGTGCTGGCCCGTCTGCTCCAGAAGTAGAGCCAAGCGAGGCATCAGATGAAGCCAGTGAACACACCACCAGCAGCAGCAAGCTCTCAGAGACCAGTGCAGCCAGATCTGTAGGCCTTAAATCTAAGCAAGGAAGAGAAAAGCCCAAGACAGCTCAGTGTCTGCAGTGTAACAGAGCCTTTACTAATGTATCACGGCTGGCGGTTCACATGAAGACGCACAGCAAGCCACTGCCCAGTCCAGATGAACAGAATCTACAGGGAGACACTGAAAGCGGATCACAACACCTACCAAAGGTACAGGAATGGAAGCATCTGTATTAAACGTAAATACAAACAAATGAGTGCAGTATTAGTGCAGGAGGGAAAACTTGTTAAAAAAAAGAATCCAGTTACAGGCATACAGTTCTACTGTATATAAAAATAAACTGATAATCAAGGGAGAATAATAAGAAGAACAATAAGTTTACTATACTATTAAATATATTAAACTGTTAATGTGTACTGACCGTCATTTTGTTCAGACGTCTTTCTGTATTTCTGCTGTTATACTGTAAACAAATATTCTGTATGACCTCACAGTAAAGTTGTCGTCTTGAACTTAGACTAAGTTCTTTTCTTGCAGGTAATAAGAAACAACGAAACCGAGGTGGAAAAGGCAAAAGCAATAGGTCAGAGGCTGTTTCAGTGCCCCGAGTGCAAGAAGATCTTTGCTCGCTCTTGTTGGCTCACCTTCCACTTGAAGTCACACGAACGAGAACGTAAGAGGCAGAAAAAGAAGCAGCTTCAAAATAACAAGCTGAAGGACGTGCCCCAGGTCTCGGAAAAGGTCATACATAAATTACTCAGTCTTTCTCCCACAGAATAATAAAATGTTGGATATAAACAGCTGTATATTAAATATCCAAATCTTATATTGCATCCTTCTATAAATGTAGTTAACATGCTGTTCATCTTTTATTGTTTATGTCAAGTTTGTTTATAGCACTTTTCTCCTTTACCGAGAACTTTCTGGTTTCTTGATTTTATTTTATTTTTTTCTCTGTTTTTGCTCCCCATAGCTGAAGAAAGACGTAGCTACTGACAGCAGCAAAGTTCATGTACTAAAGAAAATCTTTGCTTGCCCGTACTGTGATAAGGTTTTTGCTCGAGAAGGGTGGCTTGGACCACACATTCGCAGTCATACACTTAAGAATCAGAATAATGACGTAATTTCTGATGCCATCATGCCTAATTCTACTAAGAGAAGGACTCGACGTGTTGTTAACAAGGTTGGTTTTTGTTTGTGTTTATATTATTTGCTTTATACATTCAGGGACCAGCATTAAAACCTGTAAGAAATATCTAAAACACACACACTATATGGCCAAATGTCTGAGACCACCTGACTATCATAATCGTATTCGCCATTTTAGATTTTACAATAACGTTAAATCATAACGTTAACATCAGACATCGGCCATAACATTAAAACCATCTGCCTAATATTGCGTAGGTGCCTTTTTCCCACTAAAGCAGCCCGTCATTGCATGGACTTTACAAGACCTCTGAAGGTGTGCAGTGGTGTTACAGATACTCCATCACATAGAGATCTGGGGAATTTTGAGACACCTTGAACTTTTTGTCATATTCCTTAAACCTTTCCTGAGCAGTTATTACAGTCTAGCAGGCTTCATAAACCTGCTGAATGAGGACACTGATATTAGGATTATACCGGTGACATGAAGGGTTGTACTTGATCTGCAACAATGTTTAGGTAGGTAGTACATGTCAGTGTAACATCCAAATGAAGCTCAGGACTCAGATTCCCAGATTTCCGAGCTGCTGCCGCTACCTCTGAACTGAATTCAGGGAAAGATTGTCCAAGAACCATACAGAGACAGTGACTGAATAGCAGAACTCTGAAATTTACTGACATTAACCGGGAATATTTAAATAGAAGAAAGGTGTAATATTCAGAGTCAGCAGAAACACATGTGGCAGTTTATTCAGCTCCATTCAGATGATATGACCAGTTCAGTACGAAGTGCCTGCGCTTTGTGGATGTTTATCAGAAGAAAAAAAAAATAATGTCCAGGCCAAATCAAATGATATTACAGTCATGAGATGAGGTCATAAACAAACGGTATCGAACAGTCAGGGCAGAGCCAGGGCAGAATGTGCTCAGATACTAACACTGCAGACCGGGGACATGCCACAAGACCTGCTGTTTTGGAGCTGCGCTGACCCTATTGTCTAGCCATCTAAGTCAGCACATCAGCTTTGAGAATTGACTGTTCATTTGCCTAATATATCCCACTCCTTGACAGGTGTCATTGTAATGAGATCGAGATGTTCTTCACATCACATTTTAGTGGTTTTAATGTTATGGTTGATCAGTTTATATATATATATATATATATATATATATATATATGTGTGTGTGTGTGTGTGTGTGTGTGTGTGTGTGTGTGTGTGTGTGTGTGTGTGTGTGTATATATATATATATATGTGTATATATATATATACATATACATACATACATATGTATGAATATATAATATGAAATATGAAATAGTTATATGCAATTTGAGTATATTAAACAGCTGTATAACAGCTAATAGTGTACGAATACTTATTCACCCACTATTACACAAGTGTTTTGTATGTTTTAAAATGATATTTCTCTCCCCATTTTCTTTAAACCTGTTTAGGCATCAAAAGAAGGTGGCATCGGCCAAAAGAAAATCACTGAACAGTCATTAGGAGAAAGTGAAGATTTGGAAATGGTTAACGAACAACCAAAAAACAAGACTTCTGTGTCTAAACATATCACTGTGGACTTAATAACCAACCCAAAATCTGAAACAATGATCACTAATAACTCGGAAGATGGCAGCAACAAATCTGAAATCGAAAAACTCACAAACACAATAGCAGAAGAATCGACGCCGGTCCCTGAGGAACCGACGCCAGTGCCTGAGGAAACTTCAGGACAAAAAGAAGGAGTCAAGAAATCTAAAAAACGATTTCCGTGCCGAGAATGTGGCAAAGTTTATTTGCTAGCCGGTTGGTTAAAGACCCACAAGAAGATGCATAAAAAAGAGAGACTTCTGGAGGAGAACAGAAGACGGTTGATGATGAAAGAGTTTGGGCAAAATGTCAAGAAAGAAGAGGGACAGAGCCTCGTGGAAACAGATGTTGTTGAAAAGAAGCAAAAGAAGAAAAAGAAGACTTTGGGACTTCAGGAAAGTCTTGATGACAAAAAGAAGAAAAAGAACCAGCTTACAAATGCCATGGTATGATGGTTGGGACTATATATTTGTCCATGGACATGTATGTATTAGCAATAAAATGATTTTAACTAGCTTCATGCTAGATTACATTTAGCATATCAACTCTCTAAATTTGTAAGGATTTAGTAAGAGTTTGATCCTTGAAGTGTAACTGTGTAGTTTGTGTTCATAGTTATGTGTATATTTTCTTTTCTACTTCTAAGCTGCTGGAGACTATGGATAACTCTTCAGTTGTCCAGACAGCCGCAGACAAAAGCAAAGAAACTGGTGGTGAAACTCGTGGCCAGTGCGTCTGCAAAGACTGCGGCAAAGTGTACGCTAGAAAAAACTGGCTGAGCTTGCACATGCTCGGCCACAGAAAAGCACTGATGGCCTTGCCCCAAAAAGCAAATGACAAGGCCCCGAAAAGTGACAGCCAGGTATTTTGTTCTTCAGTGTTTTCATCTTATGATTTTTGTTTCATTTTCCAACGTTCAAACATAACTGTCTTTCCTCATCACAGACGACAGAAGAAGGATCAGCCACAGAAGATTCTAAAGGTCAAAAGGGAAAAGACGGTAATAAAGCAACGTTTCCTTGTCCGTTTTGTGATAAAGTCTTTCCCCGGGCAATGCGGCTGATGGTGCACATGCAGATCCACTCAGGCGAGAAACCGTACTCCTATCGACAGCGCAAAGAACAGTTTTACAGTGAGCCAACAAGACCCAGAGTACCAGATACAGACAAACAGGAGGTAGGAAAATATATGCTGCAACCCATGATGACAACACAAGACTGCATGTCAGACTGACCTGATTCACAAATATGTTTTCTCCTACTATGGTTTTTTTTTTAACTTCTTTTTCTCCTTTGTAAATAAATCAATTGTTCTCTTGTTAAATGTGTGCAGGCCCAAATGGGCTGGGGATTGTTGATTTTATTGCAGTGTTACTGGGGAAATATTTTAATGAGAGTTTTAGGACAGTTCTTTTAGTATTCAGTTAGTATTCAGGGAGCAATGAATACTAACAGGACTCCGTAAGAGACAGAGTGTCTCTAGAAAAAATGTCTCCAAGCAGCAATGCTGTATCATGTAGTTTTTGATGTAAGCTACTCTTTTAAAAAGCTCACTTTTTAATTCTTTTTCTTCTTTCAGTACAAAATGCAGCAAAAATATGTTGTTATTGAAGTAAAAAAAAAAAAAAAACAACAAATGCCTTCGGTTGTTTCACAATTATTTATTACTATCTGTGTTCAGGACATGTGTCCTGGCTCTGTGTGAAAAGTTTATTTGTTCCAGAACATAGAAACATTCAATACAACATTGAATATGAAAAAAAAAAAATTTAAATTGTGGTTAGAATATCAGGAAATCTCCTGCTAGAATTTAGTTTTAAAGGAAGAGAGTCGACACGGGCTAATACAAAATTGCCATCACACTCTTGGACTGTGGGTCATATAACAAACATACGTTCTCAATAAACTGTTTTTACCTGCCACTTGAGTACCTTGAAATGAAACTTTGTTCTTTCTTTTTTTCATTTCTTACTACATTTTCTATAAAACAACACAATAAACTAAATACCACGTTAGAATATGACTAAAGTGGTATGTGTCTAAGAGTCTTCTTTCATTGAGAATTACTAATTGCCAACTTTCCTCCCTGCAGCCTACAGTAGAAGGCAATGATGAAAAGGGGAAGGATGGAGGAAACGAGGTGACTAGGAGTCAGACTTCTGCAGTGTCGCAAGACCATGCAAGCACTACAGAGCCTGTGGAAACCATTCAACCTCAATCAGTTTGCACTGGCAGAAAATTCAGCCTCCTTCCTTTGCAGTCATCTGTTGCTGCTACCATCCACAGCACAGCTCTTACAAGAACCGAGACCAAAGCAGACAGTAGTTTCAGTTTGCAGCCTAGAATTGTTTTAGATCCAGTTGTAGCTGAAGCCGGCCACTCGACATCATCTGAGGGGGGTGACTTTAAACCTGTAATTGTGGAAACGAGTGACATTCATATGCATCAAATGCCTGACTTAGAAACCAATTATGCTGCTACAGGTGAGCAGGTGAAGAGTCCTCATGCTCAAACTACACTTGAAAACTCAAACCCTTATACTTGCCAAAACACACTGGCTGAGACAGATCATCCAGATGTTGTTTGTGTAAAAGTAGGTTTTCCTCATACATATGAAGAAAATTCCTTCTCTAAAAAGCTGCTTTTTAGTTTAGGGGACCAACAGAGCTCAGAGTCTTCAGAGTACCGAAAGTCTGATATGTGTCTAAAGAAGGGTCAGGTAGAAAGCAGAGAGTACTCTTTGCTTGATGTGAAGCAGCACAAGGGGTTCTGTGACACAGAACATTTGGAAATGGATGTAGAATCACAACAGTCTGGAAGCCAAATGCATACCCATAGGACGTCAAGGTGTCTTGGTGGTGTAAAAGCTAAAAATATTACACCCCACTCTGGATATCAAAAATATGCCATTGATGGAGCTTGTTTTTCTGATAAAAAGTTTACTGACATAGATTTGACAACCGATCCAGAAGTTAAATCAAGTTCCAGTGCACTAGAGCAAGTGTCTCATACCGAGTCAGGCTACATGATCCTCTCAGATGTTAGTGATGACGATGAGTGGGCAAACGTGTTCAATAACCATGATGAGGAAGGGAGAAAAACCTTGAAAATATATACGCCACTGTCTGAGGGGTCAGCTGATGCAGGATCCGTCCCTAGCTCCTCTCATAAAACTAGTGACTCTAAATCTACTGTAACGTTTATGTTAGAAAAGACTGGTGACCAAAATGTCCTCAATGGTCCGCTTACTTACAGAGATGAGCTGGCAGCCACTTCTGTCCAACAAACAGAGGAGCCAAGTTCCACAGGGCAAAAGAGGTGGTTTACATGTTTGGCATGTGGTTTATCATTTGCTGGTGAGGCCTCATTGACACAGCACATGAAGGTGCACTCTGTGTCGACGGAATCCTACCAGAAGTCAAACGCCTTCAAGACACTCAAGAAGAGGGTCAAGAACAATGAAACAAAGCTTAAACAAGAAGTTGTCCAAGTTCAGGTATGCGACTCCATCAAAGGAAAGAGTGCTACAAAAACTAGCAAAATTTTAAAGTAGCTGTCATTTTTCAATATATGGTCGTATAAACTGACAAGTGTAGTAATGACCTGGGGTTAATGTGTCATTCATAGCCATTTTAAGTATTATATCTTGAGCCATGTATATATTTAACCAGTAAGAATATTGATCCGTACATTTTCTGTATTCTCTTAAACCTTCCCTCTTCTGAAGACATCAGAAGTAGGTAGTGCTGATTCAAGAGACAACTCTGAAATCTCAGGAAAAAGCGACTCAACACTCATAAATTTTAATAATAAGTTACCTGGAAGTTGCCCAGACTTTGGTGCAACCAGTCGAAGTTCCAGAGCGGACTCAAAGACTGTTGACAGGAAATTAAAGAAAGAGAAAGGAACTCTGCACTGTTGTTATTGTGGGAAAGCTTACGAAAAAATAGAACTGCATCTCCTGCATGATCACCCAAAGGAACCTAAGGTGATAGAAGCTTTGCATTGTAGCAACACCTTAGAAGAAAGGAAGAGGTTATTGAGTGTTCTTTGCAGTCACAAAAAACTGAAACCTACTACAAACAACAAGGATGAAGACCTTGTTCGTTGTATCATTTGTCAGGGGTATTATCAACAAAATCACTTTTGGAAACATGGTTTAGTATGTCAGCAGAAACAATCAAAAGATCTGTTCATTCATACAGAACCTGGCAGAGGAACTGATCTTCCCAACACTAACCTAAGATCAAGCTTAGCACAGAAAACCTTTCATCCAGAATCTGGGAATCTCATCAAAGATATCTTCTGCAGTTCTGTACAACAGACTATTCCAGAGTCAGTGAAGCGTTCTTCAGCTAAAGCAGAACACCACACTACACACTATTTATATTCCGTTTCAGAAAGTGGCAGGACTTACGTAAACCCGATCCCTGATCACGGATCAGAGAGCCTGTCCGTTATATACACAGGTAACAGCTCAACAATGATGAATCTTGATGCAAAATCTTCTGGACCACTTATTCTAGACTCACTTTGCAGTGCGCTTGAGTTTACTGATATTCCAGTTCAGGAGTTTTGCCCCCACAATGGACAAGAAGCTCTTGTCAAGAATCAAATATTAACACCAAGAACAAATAGCATTTCAGAAGAAGAATGCCAGTCCGTTTTGGAACCTGAAAACAGGCTCAATAACATTCTACAAACACATACTCCTGTTTCTTACCTCTTAAACACTAGGAACAGCAAACTACAGCAAAACCCTGAGCAGGATGGCCAGAGTTCCTCTACATTAGCATTAGATTGCAGTGGAAAACCTGCTACTCCTCAAGAAACGGTTAGCCACATACATACTGGCAGCAATGACTTACCCCCAACCACTAATCTAAAATCAGACTGGACTGCCGTATCGACTGTACATGTGGACTTGGAGCAAAACCTTGCCTCTAATACAGAACCAGAGAGAACCACCATAATGATGCTAGAAGTTAGATCAGAGAGGAGTGACCAAAGTAATCCTCATTCAGAATCAACAAATTGTCTAATTGCAAACATTTTTAGCAGCGAGGCACAGGAAATTGCCGATCCAGAAACAGGGAACAGTTCAATACAAGTTTTTGGAAATGATGAACATAGATCCTCTGAAGTAGAATCACACTGTTGTCTAATTCCGAGTCATATTCCTAGAGAAAAACAACATGCAGCCAATTCAGAAATGTACAGTGCAGCAAAAAAGGTCAAAACAGAAGGTCAAAACAGAGATGGCACAGAAGAGGGTGATGCGTGTTCAGTCCAAGACAGTGATTTAAAACCGCTTGGCTTAAATTTCACCGCAACTGTAAAGAGGCGATGGGACAGTGGGAGCAGGGAAACAAAGAGAAGACGACAAAGTGACCCCTTACAGGTACACGTACTGTGTTCATTGTTTATTATGTATCTTGAATAAATAAGGTTGGATCATGTACTCTGTTGTTTTTACTTTAAGGGTTTCAGGGTATGGATTGCACTGTGCCAGGGTTTACAGGATAAACTAAAGATATTTGATAACATAAGAGTGTAATGACAAAGTATATGGAAATAAAATTTAAACTAATAAATGAGAATTATTTTTAGTTTTTCTAGAGAATGGCTGTTAGATATTGTGTGTTCAGTGTTAATGCACAATTAGTATTTGTTCATAGTGATACAAAAAGAACCTTAAGCCTAATGACACGATGGATCTCAATGCAAAAAAATGTTATTATTTGCATCGTATAATTGTGCAATTCAAATCCCGGAAATCAGCCATCTATTAATTATGCATATAATGCAATTACACTGTCTGAACCCCCAAGGCCCCAATCTGCACAACCTACAAATCTAAAATACATAGCGAGCACGATGGTCACATGATCGCATTCTTTTATAGAATGCCATAACTGGGAAAGGCTTGTCCTTAAAACTTTATTATACAGTGTAGCTTTCAAACCACACCATGCCTGACTTTGGAGCTCCCTATCCAGTGAAAATGATTCCTCAGTTACTAATCATGTTTCAGTGATATTTGTTTATACAATCAAATATTTTTGGCGAATTGATTATTGATATGGTAAATCTTTAGTACATTTTGTATATAGTTTTACATCTCTGTTTGGAGCATTTTGTTTATTTATTCATTTTATACTAAAATTAATTGATTTTCATTGTTTCAACAAACCTTTCAGTCATAGATTTAAGTATCGAATTGAATCGAATCATGAAGTCAGCAAATCGAATAGAATCATGACTGGAGTTTAATGTTACACCCCTAGTTTGTAATAATATAACTGTCTGAAGCTGATAGCACTGAAAAGGTCCATCGATTTTTTTGATACAATAAATGCTGCATTTAATAAATGAAATTTATTTATAGGCTTTAAATTCAGTCTGAGTATAGCTGAAAAGACAAATAAAAACACTGAAATACGTGAATATGCCACAAACTCACAGGATGCACATAGATCCTCTCTAATGATCCCTTCCCACTATCTCAGCTTTATGCTATATATTTTCCCCATAGCAGACATCAACAGAAGAGAGAAAAGCATCACCAGTCAATTCCAAAACTCCTGAGATGAAGTGTGGTTTACAAATATCTGATGTCTGGAACAGTTTAAAAAACACCAGAAGAAAAGCTAAAATAAAGCTGAAGAAAAAACATTACTGCTTATATTGTAAGAAACCTTCCATCCGAATGGCACAGCATCTGCTATCAGCTCATGCTAATGAACCAGAGGTGGCAAAGGCCCTTAGTTATGACAAGAAGTCAAAAGAAAGGAAACAGTTGCTGGATCTTCTGCAGAGCAAAGGAAGCCTCTTACACAAAGATGAAACTGGGATGAGCAGAACTTTAAGTGAAGAGCTACTGACAGCTAATCAAGAGAGTTTAACTAACTCACATGGGTCATGTAAAGCCAAACAGGAAAAGCCTAATCCTGAATGTCTTAGCAGCCATGATTCAGACACTCAACACAGTGTAGCACAGCTTTACGCTGACACAGAATCTGCAGCTTCTCCCTGTGAAGACTTCGAGTTAGTCAGTGAGCAACTATTTGCTGAACTTGAATCGCATGATTTTACTCCAGACACCAGAAAAGACAATATGAACAAAAACACAACCTGCAGCTCTCCAGGTGATGATCAGTATGAAACTAGCAAGAGCGAGGACAAGGAAACCGATAATGATCTAAACAGCCGGAATGGACACACGCTAGAGAACAGGAGGAGGAGCTCTCGTATTCAAGCTCGGGTAAACATATTCTAGTAATTAGACTCTTACTATGCTGCCTATTGCAGATGGATGTTTGCAATCAATGACACATCTGTTTTTCTACTGCAATAGCTTAAATCTCTCTCCCCACTGTTACTGTCCTCATATCATCTCAGGGAGTTTCTCCTCACCACCATCACCTCAGGCTTGGTTGATATATTGATATATTTATTAAGATAACATTTAGACCCAGAATCAAGGTTTCTGTTTATAATTATTTCTATACAAATAAAACTGAATTGAATATAAAATCATATTAGTGTGTAAATAAGGGCACTGTATGTGCACAAAGGTAAAGGAAGCCAGTGGTATGAACAGCTGGTTAAATAAATAGCCAGACACAGCAGCCATGACATGACCGTCTCATCCCATTCATCCATGTCATCCATTTTTTTAGTAATATTTTAATCAATGAAATATTTGTTTATATATGATATATGTTCCTTCTCTCAGATTTTGCTTCGCTGTGTTTTAGGCTTTGTTTTATGCAATGTTCCTTAAATCAAATTACACTGAGCTACAAACCAATATTGATTTATTCTGTTTGTGTTGTGTCATTAGTATTTTGTTTAATGTAAACAATTAGTTTTAATATAACAGCTTAATCCTGGCAATAGATAAAGTGAGTATATTGCTGATTATTAGACTACTGTTTTTTTAGGTTGGTTTTTCAATTATTCCAAAGAAAGTTTTGTTTTAAGTTAGGGCTACAAACTAAGCTGTAATTTCTGTGTCTTCTTACAAAGCCAACAAGATTAAAGTACAGCCCTTTACATGAAGCGGAGAGCAGCTCAAAAGCGCACGTTTGTCAGCACTGCGGCGCCGGCTTCTGTAGACCCTTCAACCTCCGCAGACATGAATACACTCACACAGGTCACAAGAGAACTGAAATACTGAAACCTATTAAACACACTTGTTAATTTCATGTGTACCAGTTTTCTTTTGTGTTTGTAGGTGAAAGGCCTTTCTGGTGTATTGAGTGTCATATGGGCTTCATTCAGAAATATCGATATCGAAACCACAGGATGATCCACCATGGTGAGTATATGAGAATTATGTTCCTGATGCCGTCAGATAAAAGATGTATGGGGTTTTACTGTGTTTGTGTTGTTCTTCAGGAGACACACAGCCACGCAGTATGGATCCATCAAGAGGGTGCAAAAAACGATCTCGCAGTGGCCAGAAGCCGGTAGACAATGAGCTCCATCAGCAGGTGTAGTAGATGCCACCCAATAAATATTCATATATATATATATATATATATATATATATATATATATATATATATATATATATATATATATATATATATATGTGATCTTGACATGACTGTGCTGGGAAAATTTCATTGATTTTTGCAGCATTTGAACGACAGCATTGCAGCTACATCTGAGCCTCGGAGCAGCGCTGAGGAAAGACTTAACTTGACAGAAAGAGGTAAAACAACAAAACAAAACAAAAAAACATGTACCTTTGTGACCCACAAAACATAAAATGATAGACTTCTAAGCACATGTATGGTCCCAAATCAGTCCCACCAGGATTTTCACAGAACTTAACGCAAAACCAAGCAAGCTCCATAATATTCTGAGGCACTTGCAATTTTTCAAAATAATCACAGATTTTCTAAAGATTTGGCTCGAGACCTTTCTTTTTGTAGCTTCATCACAACACATATTCAACCAAAGCCCTCTTTAATTTACATGCATTCACAGAAATTAATGAGTTGAAAGATAAAGGAATTGAAAGAATTCACCAGTTTAAGAAGTGTTCACTAAAAAATATAAAAAAGACTAACAAGAAAAGTACAACTGGACAGCTGGAAGCTGATTTCACTGAATAAAACAGTTAAATATAGGTGGTATAAATAATAATAATAATCATTCAATACTGAATGAAATTATTATCCAGGTTATATAGTGTTAAAGTGATAATATCATATAAAATTGTCTCGGTCATTCACCAGGTGTGCTAATGTTTTGATTATATTTGTTATTTTTGCATTAAAATGTATTCTTCTATTTCAGAAACAGGTATTTTGAAGATGTTCCATGATGGATAATTACCTGACTGCAGAAAGGACGGTTTACAGTATATCTCAGAATCGATGCCTCAAGAAGTGTTTGCATCATAGAATGGTATGAAATTAGGATCATTAGTTTATAGCATATTATAAAAGTAAGAGTGTGTGTATGCCCTGCGATGGGTTAGCACGCCGTCCAGGGTGTATCCTGCTTTGATGCCCGTGACCCGAGGTAGTTCGGATAAGCGGTACAAAATGAATGAATGAATAAATGAAAATTGTAAAAGTCATTTTTATAATTTTTTTTAAAAAATGTTTGTTTGTTTACATCGGATTTTGTTTTCATCTAATATACTGATGAGAGAATCACTCCAAAACACTAAGTAAAAGTATGTTCATTTTACTGTATTACAGTATAACTGTACTGCATCCCAAAAATAAAAAAATGACAGTGTTTTGTAGTAGCAGATTTGTTCCTTTCCTTTCTGTTCTTATGCGTTTGGCAAACAGGAAGAGCGGCACAGTAATTAAACAGCCATTTCTACACAATTAAATCTACAGGTTGGACCACAATCCTGAGTTTTACAGCAGTGTAGCACAAAATAGAGTAGAAATAGCTGCAAATAGAGAGCATGAATGTATGGTTTCCTTCTTTTTAAAATTTGATTGTTTTTATAGGGCAAGCATGACTAGTTTGCATTGTGTTTACTGCTCGTCAGTCTGGAAATTTTAGCTTCTCAATTTATATATTGCCGGAATCATTACTTTTCTGACATTTTGCTTATAAATCCAAAATTATGGAGCAACATGTATATATTCCGTTTACAGGATTTTGAAAACCTCATGTATTAATGAAGCTGCTCACAGTTTGCACTCTATATCCACTGTAAGCATGGGGGGGTTTCTTGCCACATCTGATTTTGTAGCTTGTGCACTGTTTCAACACAGTGATTGAATGCTGCGAGGCACCAGAGAAAGAAGAGGAGGTAAGTGGGCAAAAACAGGGAGTTGGAATGACCATACTGAGGGTTCTCAGAGAGATATACATGAAGAGTCACTAATCCAATAGAATGTGTTAACATGCAGCAAAACGGTGTCCCGGACTGTAGGTCCCCAACAGGACCTTCTCATGCTCAGGTGAGAAGATACACCTTGCCTCCATGTGATCTATGAAGCACCTGGAAGGACTCAGGAAGCATTAGCAGACACATGAAGCATTAGCAGACACATAAAGCAGCATAGATGTCCTTAATTACAGCATTCTGTTTCATACCTCAACCATTATATCCTTTTTCAGCTACTGTTATATCTATGAAATCCAATGCTGTGGCTCTGGATGTGGACAAACGGTTCAGAGATGATACGGAGGAGGTTTAAAAATCTTGCCAGTATTTGGGATTTAGATGTAAACAGCCAAATGACTTGATCTGGATATCATTTCTGTGGGTGTCTTGTTGTCAGGGCCACTCCAGGCCACCCCTTAGAGGCACTTCTGGTCATTCTACATTATAATCAGAGACTAAACCTTTAAATTTGGTCTAATTTTTACATTTATTAGAAGATTCTGTCCAGGAGGTGGAAGTAGAGAGAGGAATATCAAATAACCAAATCGTTTCATAGGTCCTACATAGACGCACTACCAAGGGCATGATTTATTGCATTGTGCACACTATGTAGTGGCCTAAAATACTAACACTGAGCGGTTTGGGGTTTAGCCCGAGTCTGGATTAACGTCACAGCAAAGCCAGTGCATTAGGCGAGACATAGTTACAAATATTTATCGTAAAATGACCAAATTAGAGCAGTTAAACGTGTTCCTGAGTGAGAGACTGTCGGCGGCGGTGAAGGAGATTCTCGACACAGTGAGCAGGATGATGAAGGAGTACGAGGAGGAAACGGCGCGGATAATGAAAGAGAACGATTATCTGAAGGAAATGTTAACGCTCACAGGGTGGAGTTTTACAGAATTAAACACGGGTGAGAATAAAATCAACACACATTAAACACACACGCCCTTATTAAATCCTCCGAGGACGACGCGAAATCTAACAAAAGGTCCAAAAATGCCAGAGAAAATGGTGCAAGTGGCTAAAATTCGCCATTTTAGCTTTAGCTTCGCTTGAGGTCTTGGTTTATTTGTTCATCTGAAACACAGCGGTTTGCTGTTAAACCGACCGAAATGCAGGGAAAAAACGGTTTTAAAACGTGTTTAATGTCTGAGGTAAACAACCTAATGTTATCAGCCATGACTTTAATGTTACTGGGCCTACACCAAGATGGTGTTCTTTCTTATGGCTGCAATGTAACGTGTACCCATATTTTTACAGACCCTGTGTTTAATAGGTCTAATGGTAGCATAGACTGGTCTTGGAAGCTTACAGAAGCTGTCAGCTTGCATATTAATACGTAATGACGTCGTTTAAGCTGGTCCATAAATGTACAGTTGTTTATACACGTGTGTTTTTGACGTGATGGTGAGGAACAGCATCAGACACCCACTCAGTTTTGTCCCACTGACAGGGAGATGTAGAAATGATGCTCTTATGCTCTATGCTATCTTTGTAATGTTATCAGTTGTCTAACATCAACAGCTCAAAGGTGTATATAAAACTGCTTGAATTTGGATTAAGGTTATAATAAGGGTTAATGTTATTTGAAGTCACGTTTGTTACTGTAATCTAATTATTGACCTGTTTACTTTCTCCTCAATACAGGTGTGCATATCTGGTCTTGTAAATATGGAGTCCAGGACACTTTGGTGATTTCCCTGTTCCAACAAACCTGATCCAACAAATCACCCAGTTTATTAGGTGCATACAATCCGGGGTTCTGATCTCTGGCTTCCTAGTGCACATGATCCACCTGGATATGGTGCATTGGAAGTGAGGAATCACAAGAAAGTGACCAGAACAGTGATGTTCTGTAACATGATTGGAGTTGATGATTTTTGTTTTTTTGTTTCAGCACGGAAATCACCAAACGGTTGTGCTGTACTCTGGTGCCCTTCGGGTCTGCAGTGTAGCTCCCCTGATTTAGGCTTTTCACTCCCTCACAGGTGTGTCTTTTGGAAAACAGGACGGTATGTCAAACCTGCAGCACGAAGCAGAGACCAGGGAGGGTTGGTGTCAAAGCCTGGAGATGAAGGAAGAAAGCACAAGCATTAAAATAGAGCAGCCTGACCCACTATTCCCTGCACATCCAGACTCAGAGCATACACATAGATGTGTATGTAGTCCAAGCTTTTTTATAACTAGCATGTAGTCCATAACCTTTTTCATACATTGGAGACCTAAATGCTGTGGAATGTATTTGAAGATTGCATTTCCTCCTTTTCTTCATTTCCATGTTAAGCATTTTGCAGACGCTCTTGTCCATGGCAGTTTAAAGAGCGACTTCACACTGCATGTGCATGTATATTACAGACTCGGTCTAAATTGATTATTGAAAGTTTTAATCTTTTTTCAACTTAAAGCTTATAGTCAGTAACTAGTTTAACTTTCCCCTACAGCCACTTCCTGTTGTGGAGACAGGTTCATCAATATCTGATGTCTGGAACAGTTCGGAAAAACGCAAAGGAAAAGCTAAAATAAAGCTGAAGAAAAAACATTACTGCTTATATTGTAAGAAACCTTCCATCCGAATGGCACAGCATCTGCTATCAGCTCATGCTAATGAACCAGAGGTGGCAAAGGCCCTTAGTTATGACAAGAAGTCAAAAGAAAGGAAACAGTTGCTGGATCTTCTGCAGAGCAAAGGAAGCCTCTTACACAAAGATGTGGGGAGTAAAACTTTAATGTCCTCTAATCGGCATGCCAAAGCTGGATCTAATAGGGATGGTGTACAATGCATCTATTGTCTTGGATTATATAGCAGGAAGGTCATCATTAATCATGTAAAGAGATGCAAGCATGAATATCCATACAGAGCTGAAGCTGGCACTGTGAGTCCCCTAGCCAGTAACACTGCTTTTCAGCCAGGTGCTTCTTTAAGTAACAGACAACTAACAGTTAATCAAGAGAGTTTAACTAACTCACATGGGTCATGTAAAGCCAAACAGGAAAAGCCTAATCCTGAATGTCTTAGCAGCCATGATTCAGACACTCAACACAGTGTAGCACAGCTTTACGCTGACACAGAATCTGCAGCTTCTCCCTGTGAAGACTTCGAGTTAGTCAATGAGCAACTATTTGCTGAACTTGAATCGCATGATTTTACTCCAAACACCAGAAAAGACAATATGAACAAAAACACAACCTGCAGCTCTCCAGGTGATGATCAGTATGAAACTAGCAAGAGCGAGGACAAGGAAACCGATAGTGATCTAAACAGCCGGAATGGACACACGCTAGAGAACAGGAGAAGCTTTCATTCTCAAGTAAGATATTGAGTATTATCTTTTTTCATCAATGAGGGATTTCACCTTCGGTTATATAATTTCACAGAAAAAGAAAGTACACCCTCCTTCAGTTTTACTTATCAGGGTATAAATAACAATGACATGGTACGTACCAATGTCAAAACTCATGTGACAATAATAAAACTGAAATACGTTTCACTATTTAATCATGTGTAGTCACACCTCAATGGTGTAAACTACAACATCTGAAAAATGTCTGCTTTTTACTTTATACTGGAAAATTTTCCTTGTGAAATCTACTTTATTACAGTGGTTTATTAACAGCTGATATTAAAGATGTTTAAAACCTAATTTGCGAGGGATTAAATTCACCTATTGCATACAGTTTCCCTAGAATCTGTGTCTGTTTCCATACACAGTCAAAAGTGATGGACGCCCCTTCAGACGAGGAAGAGAGTGCGGGATTAAACACACAACTACACGTCTGTCAGCACTGCAGCGCAACCTTTTGCAGTCCCTACCACCTACGCAGACATGAGTACACTCATACAGGTCAATATGAGCAATGAAATTTCACCACACCTAAAAAAAAAAAACATGAATTTTAATAAATGTTTACTTCAAGGAGTTCCAGATTTTTTTGTGTGTGTGTCTGGTTTTTAGGTGAAAGGCCTTTCTGGTGTAGTGAGTGTAATGTGGGCTTCATTCAGAAATACCGCTATAGAAACCACAGAATGATCCATCATGGTGAGTATAAGAGTAATATGTTCCAAATACCTTCAGACAATAGGTGTAAAGTGTTTTACAATGTTGTTTTTTAATTATTCTTCATAAGAGCAACATATAAGTGGTAATAAGGATCAATCAAGAAGGCGTAAAAAACGATCTTGCAGTGGAGAGAGGCCAGCAGAGAGCGAGCTTCATCAGCAGGTTGTCGTAGAAGCCGCTTCTTTTTGAAGTTATCGTAATGTGATGTGATTAGGTAACTTTGAAAATGTACCATTTTATTTATTTTTCTATGCAGCAGTTGGCTGAGAGCAATGCAGGTACACCCGAGCCTTTCTTCATTTTACCGACGAAAGATTTTGACTCAACAAACAGCACAGAGGTAAAGAAACAGCACTGGTCTATTAGCTATTAATGTATGTAGCTATTAAGATTTGATTGCACATGAAGCACTACCATCATGCATTTATAGAGAGGACTTGGGGATTTTTAGAACAGTAGCTGCATCCCAAATGACATACTATACACTACGTACATGCACTATGTTCTCTAGTGTATGAATTTCTGAAGTGCACTTCCTATAATTGGAATTTGCAGAGTCGATTTGGGACACACCTCATGCTTCTCTGGAGATTGTTCCTAAATTATTTAAGTGGTAGTTTTATTCAGTATTTCAAAATATGTTTGTAAATACATTTTTAGACCCATTTCAGAGAAGCCACAGCTTGTTGTTTTTAAAATCAATCTGTTGTGTATGTTTATTCATGTAAATTCACAGTTCTCTAAATAATATAGTTTAGCTTGCTGATTCTGGTGCCCTCAGAATTGACTGTTAGTGCAAGGAATGTATTGTGTCCAACAATAATGGTTTCAGGAAAGATATAATGAACAACTGATAACCAAATTAAGGGGAAGTTAGCAATTAAAAATGTTTTACTGTTTAATGTTGAAGGGAAAAACTGCTGTCAGTGTGTAAAATTGTTCATGAATAAAAGTGTCACTCTGAATGTTAAAGCACTGGGAATAGAATGCTGTAAATTTGTATAGTGTGGACTACTAAAATACAGTATTATTATTAGTATTAGGCATTTTTATTGTTTATTGATTTAAACTATCCATGCTGAGAAAAGGCTGACTCTGCTTTAGAGTAAGGAGTTGTACATATATATCAAATCAGTATTTAATATCAGGCTTTCTGTAGTTCTCATATATATATATGATGATAATGCCTTTTTTCCCAAATACAGGACACTTAAGGACATTTCACAATGAAAAAATTACTGACTGCAAAGAAGACGGAGAACCCAGTGAATGGTGTTTGATTCAGAACTTGTACTAATACATATTACCTTTTAGCTACATGTTTATCTTTTATTGGGTTTTATATAGTGTTTAATCTAATATTTTTAACAGTGAACTTTAACAGTACATTTGCTTTTTTATATCATCCGAATGGGTATTATTGTGCAAGTTGAAAATAAAAATGTACTGATATTTCAAGTGTAGCAGTCTTTGTGTGTGTGTGTGTGTGACCAGTGCTACTCTATGCTACTCATTTTTAAGGAGTGAAGATTGACCTGCTGGATTATGTACCTGCAGTGGTAACCCATTTTGAAGTTGGATTTCATGCAAGCAGCAGTAGCTGGTCAGGGCCAATTAAATAATATCCCTGTTTGTTTATTTATGGGCTTAAAATGCGTTGACAGTGGGTTGTGACATACATTTAACATGGTCTTTTCTTCAGTGATCGCTTTACCTTGCTGGGGATCCGGATGCTTTAAATTGCCATTTTTTTCTGTTTTGGGAAGCTGAATGTCTGAGTTGATGCTGGAGGTTGGCAGGCAGACACTCTCAAGGGATATGGTTCAAAAGTCAGTTTACAAAACACATTTTTGCTGAAAGGCTGTACCCTAGTCACCCTAAAGCCAGTCTAAATTATCAGTCTTAAAAATGTAAGAAAAATGTTCATCCAGGCATCACACAGCTCTGTCAAATAGATTCAGTATTGTACATGCATGCAAAGAAATGTGTCAAGTACAAACAATATCCTGGGTACAAAACACGTCGACCTCTCCGCTCTGTGTTGGTCCATATCATAACACCCTGGAGTAGATCATATTTCTAGAACAATACAACACTTCCCACTAGAGTAAGTCAGTAAGTAAGTAAGAGTACAGTAAGTCTGTGCATCACATGTGTAACATGTGCATGCAGTATGTTAATAACATTATGCAATGTTCAAATGCTACAATAGTCTTATTTTAGAACTCATCATTTAGGATGGTCATTATGGAAGCCTATTTCTGCTACATTTGCTTAAAATCTTTAGATTTTCAGTCATAAGTGATGCCGTTATTGTGACTTAGTATCTCATAATAATGAAAACTTTCTTGTAATAATGAATTAATCTGACGTGTGCTTGTATGGCTAACAGTAAATCTGATCGAGAGGTTTGATTTTATTTGACTGTCTTTTGCTGCTTAAACCGGTTATGTCGACCCATGGATTTCATACGTAGTCCACGGCTTATTAGGAACAGGCCAATTTATTAGGAACAGGCCAAATTATCACTAGATTTACTGACTTTTTTATTTTCTGGTGCGGGTCCCGAGGTGTGATTCCCTGCTGTTGAGATTTTCACAGTTCTTCAGCCCTGCTTTTGCTGTGCAAACACCCCCATCACCTGTGAGGCCTGGCTCATTTGCATTTGTTCATTCAGAGTAGCTCAGATCCAAACCTCTGTGTGTGACATGGAAACCTTCAGAAATTTCTGCCGTATCTATACAAAATAGTTTGTTTTATTTATTGTTTTCATATTCAAATCATTTGTTTTCTCTCTCTTATTTATAAATTTAGTTGCTTCAGTCAGCTTTGACCTGGGGATGTTTGACATACACCAGCCAGTGGTTATCCAAAATGCCATGTTTTTAAGTGGTGTGTGCGCGCGCGCGTGTGTGCGCGCGCGCGTGTGTGCGCGTGCGTGTGTGTGGAGCCCATTTTTGGGTGATCAGATGGCATCTGGTAGGCAAAATAGACATAAGTGTAAAATGTTCACAAATGTAAGCTGATCACAAAGAATGGTGATCATTGTAGAATTTTTGATTTACAAGCATTCTAGTCAATTTGACCCGGAAAAAATCAGGTTTTATTATTTACTGACATTAAAAATGTTCAAAATGTTTTCAAAACAATCTCCTGGCTTTCAAAGAGACAATGCCCCGAGATAGATTAATTTCAATTATGCAACACCTTCTAAGAGACAAATTTGCTGCAGTCTCCGACATCTGGACACACTTCAACAAGAACTGTGCTGAGAGTTTCACTCCAGGAGAACACATGACCATAGATGAACAGCTGTTCCCTACCAAGGTCTGTTGTCCATTCACACAGTATATTGCAACCAAGCCAGACAAATTTGGAATCAAGTTCTGGATGGCCACAGATTTGGAGACCAAATTTGTCTGCAATGCATCTCCTTACTTGGGAAAGGACCCCAGTTGTAAGAAGGGAGAGAAGCTGGCAGAGAGCGTGGTCATGAATCTGATGGAGCCATTTTTGGATGATGGCAGAAATGTCATGTCGGTCAATTTCTTTACTTCACTGTCACTGTCGCACAGACTGCTGTAAAGTAAAATGTAAAGTTTGAAACACTTTAAAATAAAAGTGTATCCATATATTGTGAATGTGTTTCTTTTGTATAAATACGGCAGACTTTTCTGAAGGTTTCCATGTCACACACAAAGACTCTGTGGGTCAAAATGATTGCAAATTCAGTAAGTCAGTAAATACATCTACTATTGTCTGATGCAAATCGACATATTTATCATGCTTTGTTTTGCTAAATATGAGTGAAGAGGTGTAATTAATTCAAATATACCTTCTTCAACAGTGTAGTTTGTTGGTTGTTGACAATAGCAAACAGAGATACGATGTAAGATGTGTAATCTGGCAAATGACCTGAAGATGGAGACAAAGGCTAAATGTGAGGCATCAGCTATCTCGTCCTCACCATCACTATGTCATCTGAAAGAATCATCTGAAAGCAAAAACTGTGATGTACAATACAAACACCAAGTCAAAAATCCCTAAAATCATTCAGAGGTTTCATTTTATATCTCCTGTTTCTAGCTGCTGTTTTTAATTGAATTGTAAAATGATTTTGCTCAAGGGCACCTTAGTCGTGGCCCGCCTGAGACTAGAACCCACAACCTTTAGATTGCTATTAGTTAGATTATTATTATTATTATTATTATTATTATTATTATTATTATTATTATTATTATTGGATACTAAGTCATAATAATTTAACTAAATAATAAATCAAATCTAAAAATTGTAACCAGATGTGGCGGAAATAGGTCAAGACTTGGTCACAAAAGTAATCCTTTTGCCCAAATATATTAAAATAATAATTTGTGGGCGTTTGGGAAACATCTAACTTAGGAACCATTGCAGGTAGCAACTAAATATGTGTGAGAGAGGCGAGCGCAATGCGATTGGTCGAGGAATCAACGCTTGAGTGATTCCTCGACCAATCGCATTGCGCTACATCGCGTTATCGCTTTGTTCCTAATTTGCATACAGTTGAAAATAACCAAGCGTCCGTTGCCGCTGTAGCAACAGCTAACCTTATATCTCCTGTCCTGTAGGGGGCTGTAGAGTATGTTTTCTTTGTTGCTTTATTTCGGCTCTATCTAGGTTGATCCCAAACGACTTCCTATCCCTATGTTGGCGAGCTACATAGGGTTCACAAACCATTACCCTGTAGCCGATGTAGTGTCCTTACAGTCTAATAGCGATCTGTTTTTGAGACACAGCCTTAGTGTGGATCGTCGTCTTCGGTGTCATAGCAAGCCAGAGTGCTGTGGAGGACGTATACTGTCGCTGATATTTAAATAAAACGTGTTGGGGGGAGAAAAAGAAGAGTAAAATGACCAAATTAGAGCAGTTAAACGTGTTCCTGAGTGAGAGACTGTCGGCGGCGGTGAAGGAGATTCTCGACACAGTGAGCAGGATGATGAAGGAGTACGAGGAGGAAACGGCGCGGATAATGAAAGAGAACGATTATCTGAAGGAAATGTTAAAGGTTACAGGATGCAGTTTTACAGAAACAAATCCGGGTAGGATGAGAATTCTAACACAAGGCTTTGAGAAGAATAGAATTGAATCTGTAGGACGACCAGATGTGGCTCCTGTGAGAAGAGTAACTGTAAATGTCCTGTTTGTTATTGTCACAGGGTTTATCTCTGGTGCTGTGAGCTCCAGAACACTCTAGTGATGGCTTTCTCAGTTAATAACAGGCAGGAACATATACAATGTAATGAATGCTTCTGGTTCTGAACATAAGACGTGTTATATGCAGTCTGGTTCAACAAGGAAAGTGTGGTACAAAGTACCAAACAGGTTTTTCAGGGATCTACAGCATTAACTGATTGTGACATGTGGGTGGAGCTTCGCTATAAACATATATATATTAAATATACATCTTTACTTTGTGCTACATTTTTATTTTCATGCTTTTAGAGTAGAAGTTTTTGATCTAAAAATCTGATGCGACCAAAAAGAATTGATGCCTGTGGTGTTTTACCTTTACAATAGGTTAGTATGTGTCTCCAGTGCACATGATTCATCTTTTAAAAGTTTATTTTCGAACAAACTGAGCAGCTGGTGTTTGTGTTAGAAGCTGGAAAAACCTGAAAGTTACTCTTTCTGAGCAAGCAACAGAGTGTTAGACAAGCATTCGTTTACTGCCTGTACATGTGCATGACACAAGTCCACAACATCAGTGATGAGAGACAAATCCAAACCACTGGCTTGACTGATTCCACTGACTCATCGTGTGACTTTTACAGTCTGGCTTTTCTTTTGTTTCCCAAGACTTACAAAAGCTGCAATTAATTCCCATATACTGTGTGATGCACAATTGTAATCTTGTCTCGTACATTTTGAATGTTTATTTCTAAAGCTTGGCAGAAGAAGTAGAGCGTTTTGCTTCCTGTAAGCGTACACAACTAGTGTAGGTAGTTTGCACACTTTGGTAATCCGTTAATGAAGCAAGTCTGAAGCTCAGCATGGAACATTTTAATTAATCATCCAATTTCTCTGATTACTGTTGCTTTTTATTTTGTGCCCAATTACATTTAGAAGCATATTTATTTATTAATTAATTATTCATTTATTCATTTGCTAATATTGCTTCTCATCAGAGTTTTTCCCCCAAAGAGACAAACAACCAAAGTGAGTTTTTGATGTTAGTTCTATCATAGTGAATCTCTAGCACTGTTTCATTAGCACAGGTGGGCTCCTCTGATGTGGGCTTTTCTGTCATTTACAGGTGGCATCCCTTCTGTGTTGTTTGGAAAACAAGACAGTGCTGCAAACTTACAGCAGGAAGCAGAGCCCCTGGAGAGTTTGAGCCAACAACGAGAAGCAAAGAAAGAAAATACAAGCATAAAATCAGAGCATCCCACCCCTCGGTACTCAGCGAATGCTGACTCCGAGCCTGAAACCCGACCCACAGACGACACAGCGGAACCTCCCCAATGCACCCCTCTGTTTAACTCTAACACTGTAGATCAGGACGTGATAGACTTTGAGTTCCCCATAAAAGTCAAAGTTGAGTCAATGAATATAGAGTCACACTCGGGTGATGCCACAGACAATTTGGATGCCAGCAACCAGAGCTGGTCTCCACAGAACTGGGATATGTTTTCAGAAAGGAGTTATCAGAACAGAGTACAACAAGGAGTCGGTCTGCATCCGTACACCACCGATGGTTCTCGTTCCACAGAAACCACAATTCAAAGCCATCCTGTGGAGTTCCAAGCGGCATTCAGCTACACAAACCGGACCATATGCAATAACAGGCTACACTGTACCAGCAGATACTGTGAACTTCAGAAAAGGACAACGTCTAAATCAAGCCCAGTGTGGCAGTATTTCTCACTGAAAGAGGGCGATTGTAGTAAGGCGGTGTGTCTGATGTGCAAGGCGGTAATATCTCGTGGAGTTAAAGAGTACACAACATCAGCACTGTTAAAACACCTCCGTATGAAACATGGCAAATGTTAATCTCTATTCTTTTTTTGTACTTTTGTACTCATGAATCAGTAATTTACCATTACAAAGAAACAAATAGGTCATTATTTACAGTTATGAATAATACCAATGTCTCTAATGTAGTAAATCTACACTAAACAAATGTAGTTCATTTACTTAGCATTGATTCTGATTGATGACGCAGCTGATGCTGGTACAATACCTCCATGTGGTTTTACTGAGATACAACTCGTGTATTTAAAAATATCCTTTCGATTAGTTATAGACATGAACATGTAAAAATGCCATGAATGCTTCTGGATCTAAACATAAAAGACTGATTTAAAGTAAACAAGATTTACTGTGTTACCGCTGTATGTAGCCTGGGTTATAAAGAAAATGATACGTGGGACATAAAGATATGTACGAGACAGGCTTTCAGGGATATATGCGATATGATCTGATTGTGCCATGTGAGTGGGGATTCTCCATAATTTACTTAATACTGATGAATATTTGCATTTTTACTTTTATGGTAAAACAGACAAGAGCAGTGTAAATATGCACAAGTTTTGAGTTTCTTGCATCATTGGTGATACACAGAGGGGTGACAAAGGAAAAAAGAGTCAGCCTTGACTGTTATGGGGTTATTTTTGATGGAGTAGTGTTTATCCACCCCGCCAGTAATGTTTTAATGACATGCAGAATCTGTGCCAAAGTGCCTTCTGGGAACAGTTATAGATTCACCTTGGGTTTCTGAGGTGATGGTTATAAAGTATTACACAGCTATCTATAATCAGTTGGCTTTGTCACCTACCTTAGTCCATATTATTACTTGGATCAGAGCGATTATTCTGGGTCAGCATTGTTACTGATACAACTTATTCATATCCAAACATATTCATAAAAATGTTAAGATAACAACTTTACTGTATTTTGTTTGTTTAAGAGCAGATGATTATAAAGCTCAGAAAGTGATAATGATTGAACCTTGACCTCTGGTGGATCTGAAATGTGTTTTGTTTTCATGGTATAATTTGAACATGCTTTGTACTTGCAAAGGAGGGAAGCAAACTTTTACACAACATGTCTAACATCTATCTGTACAAATCCATTATTTTAAGAAAAAGTAATGGTGTCATCTTACAGCTTTAGGGTTTCCAGGTTTGATCCCAAGCTCGGGTCACATCATCTTCTATCTTCACATGGGCTTCCTCTGAGTTTTTTTGGTATCCCCCTATAACATTAATATAATATAAACCTATCAGCAGTTCACAGGTTGTCCCTCCTTGTCCTGTCTTTGGAGGTACTAACCACTGCAAATTGGAAGCACCATACAAGATCTGCTATTTTAAAGATACCTGACCCAGACAAGTAGCCATCACAGTTTGACCCTTGTCAGCGTCTGTGACATGTCAATATCTGTGCTTTGTGTCTTGTGCCAGTTGTTTCTTCTTCCAGTACATCATCTTTAAGAACTGTTTACTTGCTGCTTAATATACTATACACCTGAACAGGTGCCATTGTAACAAGATAGGCTGGTAATCCCAGCACTAGAACCTCACCACATGTCTTTTTTCAGTAGTTTCTTGGAAGGTCCCAGAGCAGCCATTTTCAAAAATGTCTGCTCCGACCCTTTACTTTCTTCTTGTTTGCTTCAAAAGGCAATATTATACTAGCTCCAATAGGCAGGAATCCCTACATGTCTGGTGTTGGTAGTTATGAAAACATTAGAGGTGGTTGCTTCTCCATCCTGTTCTACCTGTACATGAGGTCCTCTGCTGAATGATAGTAGGAAGATGTGTAATGTAGATATATCATTTCACTTATGTCACAGCTGTGGAGCTCATTATGGATGTATGGTCTCTGCTGTTTGCACTATATTAATACAGGAACAAGACTGCAAGTCAATAAGTCTGCTGCAGTGGTAACAAGTTGACTTCAGAAAAGAAATGTTCTTAAACAGATCATTATTACACTACATTATGGTACCTATAACGAGTTCAGTAAAGGGTGACTTACTGCAACAGCTAAACATTTTTGAACTTTAGTACAAGTGTTGACATCCGTCCCGGTGGCCTCATTAGCTGTCTGGTTTTATTCACACACAACAAAAGAGAAGATGAATCTACAGCCACCATCCGGTCAGCAGAGAGGATCATTTGCAGCAACCTGGCATCAGTCATTACTTTGACAATACAGGCAAAAGCAAAGAAAGAAGACAAAATTGCCACCAATCTGACATGCAGTTTAAACAAGCCAATGTGACAGGAAAGAAAAACACTAAAATTCACTTAAATTCTCTGAAGAAGAAACTGAGACCATACACATAAGTTTCCACATAAGTGTATAGGCAGGGAAGTGGAATGGTACATGCAAATATTCTACACCAAACATACACATAATAATAACAAATTAAATTAAACACATACTGTAGTATATAGTAATATATAAAGAATTAGTATTGTATTACTATTATCCTTTGTTGATTTACATTTTGTTGTAATTTTTTTCTTAATTTTTATTTTAGTATTTTTTTATTACTCGAATTATTTTCTCATAATTTATATTACTGCATTATGATTTATTATACAGCTCAAAGCAAATAAAAAATAGGGACATTGTATAAAACATGACTTGTATAATGATTATCACTGAACACTAATAAATATCACTTACACTGATTCAGAATCATTTTTAAATACTAATAATAATAATTATAATAATAATAATAATAATAATAATAATAATAATAATAATGAAAATCCTGAGCATTTTTTATCTGAATTTTAAAAATTAAAAAAAATTAAATAATACTGCCATTAAACTAACAATGATTCAGAATAATTGAAATAAAAATAAAAAATTATTTTTAAAAACAATTTGCAGGTTAATTGAAAAACAAGCTAATAAGTAAATGAATAAATGCAGTTGATTTGAACTCAACTTGAGTCATTTGAGAACAAAATTGTTTTGTTGTTAACAGTTAAATAAAAAGATCAAAATAATAATCTCATTGTTGACTGTGGCATGGTTGTTAATGGCATATAAGCCGGTTTGCATACCCCAAAAAAAAATGCTGATTTGGGATTTTTACACATAACTCTAGAGTTTACACAAAATGGTGTGAAAAACTTCCAGTGTTGATAAGAGAGTCCAGATTGATTTAAACTGACAGGACAGCTAAGGTAACATACAAAAATAAGCACTCTCTACCACCGTAGTGAGTAGAAAAAAGCAGGTTTCCTCTGAGGGAATCCGAGGCTATAGTGGCACAGCTAAAAGTGAGAAAAAACATCAGCTGTATTATTTTTTAAATCTTTTTTAATATATTTTAATCTTAAACTGTCTAGGCCTGCTCTCTTCATTCAGACATTGAGTAAAATGCTGATTTCTTTTCCTGATCAGAATTCTTCTCATAATGCTCAAATCCAGAAACAGGAAAAGCTGTATAATGGAGAATATAATGGAGAAAATCAAAGCAAGCACAAAATAGAAGTAATATAATCAATAATCACGTCTGTGTTCCTCGCACTAGCGAAGCTCTACGCAAGATGGATTAGCACAGTAACAAAGCAAAAATTATATCAGCATGTGTTGTTTATGTTCCCATGGAGTTTCTCTGCCTACTTGAGATCCTTATCCATTATACGTTTGGCTAAGAGTTCAGGAAGTGCTTTATATTATTGTATTATATGAGATAAAAATCCACCTTTAAACACTGAACTAAGTTGAACAGAATTAATTCCAACACCACATTACATAGTTAATGCTTAGTTACTAATTTAGGTTTGCTAACATAAACTCTGCTAACTTTTTCATTCTTCATGTTTAGTTGGAAAGTGTGTTTGGACCTTCTGCTGCCTCCTGCTTCACCAGTACACCAGCACAGATGGTAAGCATTGACCTATTGATATGATGTGAATGATAACTAATATCTAATTGAGCCCACTGAAAATACTTAAATACAGAGCTACTGTTGTGGCACCATCTGGAACCCACTGCTTCAATACAGTGATTTAGTGTCAGACATGTTGGCAGCAGTAACAGGTCTCTCTGGTTTGGTTAGGACTCCTTCACTATCTGGCAAAGCATCACTGATAATTGGTAAAGATGTGGTGTGGCTAATAAACATGTATTCTCAAGTTTATTTCCTCTTTAGATCAGGTCATATTATCTAGTGTTAAAGAACATTTCATTAAACATTTTTTAAACATATATATATCCAGATATACCTTTTAGCAAGGTAGAAAACAAACATAATCAGGCCTTTGTGTACTTCAGTGAACCTCTAGGCTATATCACCACCTGTAGATCCATTTCCCAGTAGATCCATCCTTGAGTTGATGAACAGATCTCAGAAAACCCAGTCGAATAATTATCATCACATTCCCGGCAGTTGTGGCACAGTTCCAGTGTAACGAAATTCAAACAACCTCCTTTAGAAAGACTGAGGTTTTGTTAGCATGGTGCATTTCTGGGTCCAGATGACAGCTTTTGCAATACAAATCTTTTATGCAAACCGTGCTGTGTTTCAGACTACACTACCGGTGTGAAAGCCCCTATGTGTTCCATGCTTTATTCAAGCTTGGGAGCCGTCCACATTCAAACAGCTGGTAACCAGGTCACTCAAGTAACTCAAAATACCTGCAAGATGAAGGGTGGGTCAAGTGAAATGCCAGATGGACAACAGGCTAGAACTCTTAAGGGTGTTTTGCAGGTCCCTTTTAAAATGTATATGTAAAACCTGAATGTTTCTCCATTGGAAAGGTCCTAGAACTATTTTAGGAACAACCCATAACATGCATTTATTTTTACTTGCATTCTGACAAGCATTTTTAGATTGCTTGTATGAATTTGAACGTTATAAGCACTAGGTGGCAGTGCTGTAGAATATATTCAGAGATAAAAGAGAAAGGTAACCTCAACCTAGCACATCGCAGGTATATTAAAATCACGTAGACAATGAGTTGTGCAGGCTTTTTTTTTTTTTTTTTTTTAGTTCAATCAGAACAGAAGTTAAATCAGACCATATTATTTGCGTTGCCTTTTTCCTTACTTGGTTAGATTAAGCCAGATCCAGTTTATGGCATGCTGCTGTACTGCAGGTACCCACATGGAGTCCAGCATGGTTTTATGATTCCCTGCATTGATTCAATTAACAAGTTCATTATCAGGTTTGGAAGGTGGTTGATGCAGGAAATTTCCAAACTGTGCAATGACTCAGTTTCTCCTGTGCTGGATTTTATGACCCATTATACACAGTACGATAGTGGACTAATGTTGTGGCAACAACCTCTTCATTTTAAAAAGAAGCATCTGATGTGCAGAAGAAGCATGAATGATTTTTAATCATCTATCATAATCTCGTTGATTTCTGCAATGTTTAATAAAAATACTGTATGAAGTTTTGAAGCGTTTTGAAAGAACAGCTTAGCTTAAAATAGCTAAATAGAAACACTGACGGAAATACGCACAATAAACTTCACTTGAATTCCACTGAATTTTTGTTACTGAATCAGTACAACTTGATATTCTTTAGAGATGCAGAGAAATGAAGCACAGCCTTTTAGCAATGCATTCATTTGTATTTTCAAATTGTACATAAACACTTCATACAAATGTAGTAATCACAAATCCTCAAAAGTACAACATTCAATAAATACCCAAATTGCACAGTAATATAAACTCACACTCACACCTTTGGGCATGCAAACCAGAACAATGCACACCACACATAAACAAATCAATCCAAATCTTTAGAAATGATTCGATGTGAATATCAGAGCATGTCTGGAAAAAAATCCATATAAATTACATTAGCAAATGGGACTTCAATATTACAAGAATTACAGCCCTGGAAAAACATCATTGGGGCATGCTTTATAATGCTGTAAACATTTCCTCATGCTACAAAACAGATGGTTGGTTGTGTTTATATGAGGGTGCCAATATTTACAAGGGATCTGAAAGAAGGAAGGCTAATTTAGGACTAGATACCACTCCAGGTTTTTGGGGATTTTTTTTTTGTGAGATGGTCTGTGAGTAACAGTCCTGATGTCAATTTGATACATTCATTGTTAGTGAGAAATGTTATCCTTCTCAGTGTAAATTGAGAAGATATTAATTTTACTACAGGCACCTTGTTTGTATCCCTACATGCTGTTAATGTAGTGCATGTCTGTCCTGGGCACATGTTATCTAAGTGTTGACTGTAAAATATTTTTTTCCTATAACCAATTAGAAGGATATGCTACATGGGATTCAGAGAGGGTTAGATATTTGCTTTTTTGTTGCTATAAAAATGTGTATAAAACATGCAGCAAGGATAAGGAGAGACTGATAGGTAAGGTCCAGCAAGTAACATGGAATCAAAAGGCAACTGACTTGACAGTCCATCCCTCAAACTCTCCTGATAACTAGCAAGGTGTGTTCAAGTAATACAGTATTTGTGCCGGTCATGAATATCAATCATGCATTGACTATGTATATGATGAACACATACAGCATATAGTGCACAAAGTCTGAAGTGCTCGAATGCACTCTGTGTTCATCTTCATCATGCAGCATTAGGTTATCACTGACGTTTCCTGTGAGATCCTCACTCATGGCAAGAGCTCTGAGGAAGTTCATTGGTCAGGACGTGCCATCGCTCCACCCTCTGTCCTTTATTCCTCAGACAGTCCATCCAATGGCGTAGAGCATCTCCCTGCGAGTGACAGCTCAGACACACTCCACCTGCCAGCGCATAGAGTGATTTTTATTAGTGTTGTATGCGCACGGTTTGTCGCCATGTGCCTTTAGTCACGACAGATATCAAGGCAATTCCTCATTTGAAATGGATGTTCTTATTTGCAGTAATGAAAGCTTGCTGTGTTATAATCACATGGGGAGGAAAAACACAGCAGGAAACGGCATGGATTCAGGATTAACATCTGAATAACCAGCACACCAGAGTGTATTAGCCGATCAATACCATATTCACCAGACTGTCTTTGTTCTCACCTATAAAATCATTGGACCGACCCAGGTCATAGTCCCATACAGTGACCTCCAACGTCTTACTGACCAGTTCTGTGAGAGAGATCTCATAAAAGAACTCCTGCAGGGAAAAAGGAAAAAAGGAAAAAAGATGAAATACTAGCGTAAACAATACGGTTAGAGGTTGGTGGCAGCATGCTGTGGAGTCTGTGTTTTCCAGTAGCCTTTGGTATCACTGAGCTCCCTCGTATAGGCCTGCAGCCTTTGCTCACTTGACAAGATCACAAATGGAAGCTGAGAGTACTAGCTCCACATTACACAATGAAGAAGTCTAGTGGTTGGGTCTACTGCAAGAATAGAAAAGTGCCACTCAGTCTGCCTGATGATCCTCAGCACCCACCCACACACATACATACACACACACACCAGGCAGAGAAATGGCAGACGAGTCTAGATTGTCATTAACACATTAAAACTTTTATTCTTGTAAAGGAGATACATGCCCACATGCACACGCGTACACATAAACAATCTACAACGGATAGCATAAGGTCGGTACCTCATTAAATTCTGGGTTAAGGGTCTTTTTAATCACCGCTGTTTTATGTTTTGATTTCTTTTGAACATCAGGCTTCAGGTATCTGTAGCAGTAAAAAAGAGGATGACAAAGATAAACACAGGTACAAACCAAGTCAGAGAGAAATAGAAGGACATCACTAACACACACATCACTAACACACACACATAGGCACACAAATATCGATTGAAGCACACATAGCTATTTGTTTTTCTGCTTTTCCGGCTGTGTCCCACTGGCTTCCATAAAAATTTGATTTGCTTTATTCACTGCTGTTAACTCTCACTCCCTTCCCCCCAAACAACACAGGCACATACACACATTCTTACCATCCCTGTTACGATCAAAGGCAAGTTTCTTGTGTATGTGTGTGTGTGTTGTTGTGTGTGTGTGTACATGTGTGTTGGAAGAAAGACAGAGATAAAATGACATGGACATGTGTGGGTGGGAGGTTTGTTGATTCTCTTGCTATTTTGCCCGAGGATGGTATATTTATTTTAAAACATGATGTGGGAGAGCAATAGAACGATTAAAAATATATAAAGAAAACATGCCTAGATGAGCAACACAAGCAATTAAGATTCTATTTTCTCTAAAGACTGCTTTTAATTGTGCTTTATAATCTTTTGACCTGATTGAAAGTACCTGAGCAGAGATGTTTTCTTTCTGCTCAGTAAAATGGATTACAGATAATATTGAATCATCTACCCACACCGGACATGTCTTGCACCAACACACTGTCCTCTCACGTTTTGACGTAGGGATCGGAGAAGCCATTGACATCCATGGCGGCGAGGTGAGCACAGCGCTGTACACCGACATACAGACCTCCTCTTCGGGCCTCTCCATCTCCCTCTACAGACGGAGGCAGGAACTGGAGCGACAGTAGCAGACGGCCTCTTTCCTCCAGACTGTGCAGCTGCTCGTGCTCCCACTGCAGAAAAAGTCAAAGGAGAAGGAAAGTAGAAAGGATCCATTTCAGAGGTAGGAAAGATGAGTGTTGAAAGACAGTGAAAAAAACAAAAGGGCACCGGTTAATCACCGGTGCCAATAGCGACGCAGCAGGTACCTTAGAATAATTAGCTATGAAATAGAATCCTGACCCAGCAAGGACACCCTCCCATGGAGCAAATTAATATATGAAATTAATCATGCATTAATATTATTTTCAAAATTCATGCAACTTTTCTTGCTATATAGCCTTCGAAAACCAGAGGTGACTGATAATGAGCTCTATAAGCAATTACATAATTTGGTGTAATAGACCCATGGTAGCTAATTGGTTAGCACTTTTGCCTCACACCTCCAGGGTTGGGAGAACAATCCCCTTTGCCTTGTCTACATGAGTCTTCCTGTGCTTCATGGGCTTCCTCCAGTAAGACATTTGTTTTAGACATATATAAATTGTGCAAGTGTGTGTGCGATATTGTGCCTGTTGGCAACCCATACAGTGTGACCCTCGTCTTCTGCCCCATGTCCCAAGGGATAGGATCCAGGTTCCCTTTGACACTGTGTAGGATAAGCAGTATAGTAAAATAAGCAGTATGGATGGATTGATGCAATAGACCTGCAGTCCTAAGTGCATTTATTGAATTACAGCTCAATCGTGAGATATCTCCATATCAGATCTGTTCATATATAGTGTCATTTGTATATTACACCATTAGGACCAATATGATCTGATAATAATAAAAAGAGGATGATGAAGAAGATGAGGAAGAAGAAGATGAATAAACCAGCTAATACGATGTAAAAAGGATCACAAAAATGTCAAATGTAATAAAAATCAGAAACCGGAAGAAGAAAGAGAATAATATAAATTATAAACAAGCAAAGAGTTCAACTATAAATTAATAAAACGGTTTACCATGTTTTTTAGTACAGAAAGCAGACTGATTCTAATTTTAAATGACAATATGCTGTTGCGAATGAGATGCCATAAACATCATCTAGAGAAATAAAGATGGCATCTCATTTTATACAAGTCTTTGTACAAGTATTGCAGGATATTGAAGTATTTGACCGAACTATTGCTCATCTTCCTGTTCAACACAGCAGTCGAATGGCTTATCCATCTTCAGACACACACTGATAGCTGTAACCTTATCCACCTATCTGTCTACCACGTGTAATATGAGAAGTCAGCAGGTGATGAATTGGTGTAATTCTTATTAGTTTTTTTCTTATATGGACATACTGTATAGTGTACAGTCAGTGGCTGAATGCGAGAAGAAGAGATTTGGGATTTGGATCGAGCTCTTTCAAGATCTAAATAAAAAAAGCAATTAAATTACTTAAGGTTTGAAATTAAATTAAGTAAGATTTCAAGCACTGCATTTCAATAATGGTCCAGTAAAGTATAAATACCCCAGAAATAACAGTTATAGTAGCAAAGTACACTAACAAGAGCTGTAAAGAGCCCAGAAAGTTAACAGCAATATTTAATTCTGATTATTTCCATCACAATGTTTTTGTTTTCCACACAAACTGGATACAGGTACAGTGGAGTTCGGATTCATTTTCTCTAGAAGAGCCTAATAAATGTAGTGGGAATAAATGCCTTATTCAAGTTAAAGTTTGCATACTTCATGTTAAACTACTGCAAAGTTAGACTTAATCATTAGAACCTGTTGTGGAAGCTGCACCTCATTTCAGAAAAGAGATCTCAGTCTTTATTATAAATGCAGATAGATTTAAGATGTTGCAACCCTATTACACTGGTGCGGTGAGAGATATTCAATACCGTGTAATACTGTTCAATCATTTTTCAGACTGAAGGTATATTTACTCTGTCTGATAAAGATGGCAGTTGATACTGTGGTCCTTGATTAGGATCCTTGAGAAATATGATTTCTTTTTTTAATCTTAATTTAATTGTCACTCTTTTAGGCCACAGTTAGTTCTGTATGTCTCTAAATCTTTTCTGATTAGATACAATGACAGTAGTGTTTCTCCAGTCAACCTTGCATTTGTGATACAGTTTTAGTTTTCAGTTCTGCATCAGTGCGATGCAGTCTGATAAATTCATTGGCATTATCAGAAGAGAATGTGCGTAAACAGTATTCATAAAGAACACAGCAGTCAGCCTTGAGATAGCGGCAGATGCTTGTCCTTCTTACAGGCTTGGTAAGAAGAGATGATAGCAAAGAAGGGTACAAAAGCTGTCAAATGTTATAAGATGTTACATAAGATGTTAGGTTCCCATGACTAAATCTCATATATGAAGGGCTGAAGTTAAAAGGAATTAAGCAGCATTAATGCCTAATACACACTGATTTTACACAACTCTTTCCACACACACCAGCCCTGTCATATATCTAAATAATCTATTTTACTAAAAGCATCAAACCAAGACTGTGTGAGAAATAGGAAATTGAAGGTATTATCTTCAATAAGCTGACCAGCAGCCACAGATTTATTGGATACGACTCCTACATTCAGCACAGCACTAAAACAAGCTTCAGAACATTAATATTCTTAACATAACAAAATCTACAGATCACCAGTCTGAGATACCCTAAAGTCAGGATTCGAGGGAAGAGAAATTAATGAAAAGCCCGTAGATGTTACTGTGGCTTTAATCTGGGCTATTTATTCAGAATGCTTTCAATCTATATTACACTTTGGAAAATATATTTTGTGAAAAATCAAGACAATTTTTTTTAAACGATCTGTATTATGTCGCTAAATTGCAGTGCCTTGTCTGCCTAGCTGCAAAGACCATGTACTGTAGGGTAAAGAGCCTGGTTAATAAATGCAGTACTTAATGCTTACTGTATATAAAATAAGAACTAATTTCTTGATAGCTACAGTACAGAGTTGGATCGCTACACACTATTGCAAAATGGACTTTAAATATACTGTGCTGCAACTTTACTTCTGGTTGAGATATATTAAAAATGACACCTATTTCACTTCAGGAAAATCTGTCATTTTCAGAATATAAACAACAAATAAAAAATAAAATGTTAAATCGAACAACAGTGTGCTTTTTCTAGTGAACTATAATGTGACTATTCAATATGACAATGTGCAGTGGTTGCTCAAGTGCCTAAGGTTCTGGCTTGTTGATCAGAAGGTCTGGGGTTTAAGCTTCCACTGCTGGGCCCCTGAGCAAGGCCTTAAACCCTCTCTGTTCCAGGGACACTGTATCATTCTGACCCCAACCTCCCAAGCTGGATATATACACATATTATAGCTATAAATATAGAGATTTCCGCCGGTTTAAGATGAAGATGAGTTGCTCACATTAAATTATGGTTATAAGATTATGAATAGTGCATTAGTTCTTCTCCATGTGCTCTGATATTAAATTCAAATTCAAATTTATTTGTGTAGCGCTTTTAACCTATTAAACTATTCATTGTATCAAAGCAGCTTTACAGAACATAAAAATAAAACAAGAAGTTAATGTAAAGATTAATATAATACAAAAATCCAAGATTAATGTTAGATATATTTAAATGAGTTTGCATTTATCCCTAATAATAAAGAGTATAATCTAAAGGGAACCTCATCCTCATTTGGGTGACACTGGAGGGTGTGATTATAAATATACGATCCGACAAATGTTGATGAGGAGGTTGTTCTAATCAAAGACCACATGGAGTTGGCATCTCCTATTAATGGGGGGTTTTATGTATGCCGCATTATGTATAATTATATCGGATAGCAGCTGCGTAATTCTACATATGATTCCGTTTACATGCTTTACAAGATCTGAAGGGTGTCTGGAATATTGGCACTTTCCCTGAAATTAAATACCAGCCTTAAATGTTTTCCTCTTCGCTGTTAACAATTTCATTGAGGCTACATCTAAATTCACCATTTAACACTGTCACATCAGTTAAATTGAATTTAATAGTTTGTTGATTTGAACATGGATGTGACCATTGGTTCCTGTAATTTAGAACACTCTAATGCTTTTATACAAATAGCACACACACACACACACACACACACACACACACACACACACACACACAGTTACTAAACCTTGACCAAGCTCTATTCAGAAGCCCATCTGTACATAGAGTTTAAAACCTTTGTGTTCTCCTTAATTAGCCCTGCGTTTGAGAGGGACTGATCCAACAAATGAAAGGGGGAGGGGAGGGGAGGAAGTAGATTAGCATAGCATAGTAAGGGGATTTCTAACACACATTTCCAGCCCTGCCATTTCTTTTTGCACTGATTTTAACAATAGAGCTTTCTTTTGAAGGAAGTCAGTGGCACAGCTGTCGATAGAGAAAACTGGGAGTAAAAGACACGGCTTGGCAAGGTTTATCTTGAGGCTGTCTTTTTCACCCTGTTCCTGTCTAGTTTTTTTGGCATTGCTTTAAAAATCTGTCATCGGCTCTGTGCACACAAGGTCCATGGAGAGGGACAAACAGATATAAACAGAGAGAGTGGTAGACAGACATGCAGGTAGAGAGCATCAGGCAGGCAGAGAGACAGAAAGAGAGTGAGACAGAGAGAGAGGGAAAGACACAGAGACAGAGCGGGAGAGGGGGAGAGGGAGGGAGGGAGGGAGGGAGGGAGGGAGAGAGAGAGAGAGAGAGAGAGAGAGAGAGAGAGAGAGAGAGAGAGAGCTGGAGAATGAATAATTCTAACATCCCCCACAACACTCACTGGTTCTCTCTGACTTGTTGAATCTCATTATTTCAAGATTTTAGTCATTTTGTCACACAATGATTTGTTTAATTATAGACAGCAGGTCTTCACAGACGACATAGTTGATGTTGGCTTCACCGATCAGTCACTCATAACATCCACTGCAGTCTAACATCCCTGATAGACCTTTCAGTGTGTGTGTGTGTGTGTGTGTGTGTGTGTGTGTGTGTGTGTGTGTGTGTGTGTGTGTGTGTGTGTGTGTGTGTGTGTGTGTGTGTGTGTGTGTGTGTGTGTGTGGGAAATGGTCTCTGCCAGACCTGTCTAGAAGCTTCGTTAATGTTACAGACTGGGGACAGACACAAATAGCCAAGCAAATAATGAGAGACAGAGACACCATATCATGCACACCTTTTATATAAATAAAAAACAAATATCACACATACACACAGCAGAGAGACAGTTCAAAATATTCTGATGATGAATGGTAGAATAAAATGATTTTTAATGTATAATATAAAATTTTGGCATTTATAGTTGACGTAACATTGGGGCAAATTAAGTAAATTTTTTACAGACCTCTACACACAATTAAAGGATTGTTGGTTATGTTTGATTTCTGACAATTGGCTCAGCAATGAAGCTGCTCAATTAATACAGCTAACAGAGCATTATTAATAAGCTACATAATCAAATTCATTCATTCTTCTTCAGTATCATCTTTATCCTGCACATGTCACCTGGTCTAGGAGCAGGATTCCATTGCACACAAGGCACAATGCACACACACACACACTGACACACTCATGTACACATCAACCTACTGGCATGTTTTCCAGAGGTGAAAGGCAACCTGTGAAAACATGGCAACAGACAGTGACCTGAACTCAAGCTCAAAATGAATTCATCTCCACACAGTCACCCAAATCATGAGTGAACCCAGAAGCTGTGAGTTGGTAATATTACCACTGAGTATTTAGGTTTGTGCTACAATCACACACACAGTGACCTAGCAACTGGAGACCATTTTATTATCAATGAAAGCTGGCAGCCATCAGCAACATGAACGACAGTTGGTGACAAAATGTGCATCCAGTGACACAACAAAGTTACTTTGCTTCAGCAACTACCATTGGGAGTGTAACAGTAGTGCGCATATGATCTATGACAGACAGCACACACTGCTTCTCCTTCATCTCTTATGATATGATGCAGATATACACTACATTTTATACACAAACTCAAATCTCCCTTTTTTTAGCAGCAAGAAATCTGATTTGGAACACCACCCACTGATAAACGTTATTACCGTGGCAACCCGTAGTAAGTACACCTACTGGTGACTATTGATGGCTTACACAAATAAAATCACTGTATGTGGGAATATAGCGTTAATCTTTTACTGAAGTAAGAACGAATGTACTCATCTAAACCTAATCGTGTGTTTTGTCATCATGAGAAAAATTATTTATGATCTCAATAAAACAAGTTACGTTATCTTGAGATCCTAAGTATAAAAAAAACATTGCTTTTCTGGACTTTTATAAATTTCGGCTTATCACACTGATTAATAGTTGGGAAAGCTACCTTTGTTAGCCTGCTCTTTGAGTTTCCAAATATTCAATCCAATTTACATTTACAACATTTGGCAGATGCCCTTATACAGAGCAACTTAGAGTTATCTCACTTTACACAATGGAGCAACTGAAGGTTAATGGCCTTGTTCAAATGCCCAGCAGTGGCAGCTTGGTGGTGCTGGGATTCCAACTCACCACCTTCTGTTCAATAGTTTAGCACTTTTTCCACTGAACTACCACTCGTCTCGTATTCAAGATGGGCTGCCTCCACAATGCTAAAGTTTTGAGCTACACGGTGATGGTTTCTTTACATTTATAGATTGAATTATGTTAAATCTTAATCCACATCAGCAGATCTTTGTGCCATTATTGAAAAACTGAATGTGGTTTGAGGAAATAATTACAGAGAATGTTTTAAGATAATTTCATTATCCTTATATATAGTATTCAAAACTAAAGAGGCGACCATCTGAGACCATCTGAGAAGTCAAGAAATCTTTTATCCCAAACACTAATTTTTTCATTATTTCACAGCACGGTTCATAAAGTATGAATAACAAGAAGAACTGCATATGGCCACATAGTCAACCTTTAAACTTTTACTGAATCATATTCTTTTTTGAATCTGACATTTTTTGTTTCATGTCATTACTATGGCTTATGACTAATTGTTTCAAAAAGTGTCTCATTAGATGTATCCGGATATATTTTGACTTTTTGCACAAGACTAATGACCCTCAATTCGCTAATGATAATGAGGAGGTGTAACGAGCTGGTAAACAGGTGTGAGGAAACACACACACACACACACACACACACACATGCAGTGTGTGTGTGTGTGTGTGTGTGTGTGTGTGTGTGTGAGAGAGAGAGAGAGAGAGAGAGAGAGAGAGAGAGAGAGAGAGAGAGAGAGAGAGAGACATATCTTTCATATTCAGATGTATGTGATTAGTACACAGATGGCACAGGATCAGTCATCAGTCCCTATCAGAGCATGTATCAGAAGCCAAATCAAGATTTTTAAACAAATACCAACACAGCTCAGTTATAATCTTCTCCTGTGGGCATGTGAAACATCCTCCTACTGCTGCCTCGCCTCCAAGTCTGCTCTCCTCTTCGTTTTCTGTATTTACTGACAAGTTTGCTGTCTCTAATTACTTAACTCTGCCAATTTTCTCTGACATTCTCTGTCTCCTCTTTTACAAACTCATTTCACCTCTCACTCGGTGTCACTCTCACTCTCTCACACTTTCTTTATCATCGGAGTTGTTTCTGCCTGCCATCCAACACCCATTCTCTCTCTCTCTCTCTCTCTCTCTCTCTCTCTCTCTCTCTCTCTCTCTCTCTCTCTCTCTCCCTCTCTCTCATCTCTCTCTCTCTCTCCTCTCCTCTCTCTCTCTCCCTCCCCCACCCACTCCCTCTCTCATCTCTCTCTCTCACATCACCCCCCCCCCCCACCACTCCTCTCTCTCTCTCTCTCCACACCTCTCTCTCTCTCTCTCTCTCTCTCTCATCCCCTCTCTCTCTCTCTCTCTCTCTCTCTCTCTCTCTCTCTCTCTCTCTCTCTCTCTCTCTCTCTCTCTCTCTCCTGTTCTGGGGTTGTGCAGCAGTAGATAAGATGACACAAACAGTAATGTTATAAAAACATTTACTCTCAGGTAAGAGAGTAATAGCGGGAAGTGAAAATATTTTACTTTTCAAAACTGGAATTATTTTCATAAATTGATGGGAAATCTATATGTTTTTTTGACCACTTTTAAGAAAATGAACTTAAATACTGTGATAATATTGTGATAAAAACTGTCCACTGTCTGACTCTCAGTCTGAGAAGACAGACATTCCTGGTTTTTTATCTCATTGTGTCCTCTGATCCCTTCTGTGGTCTTTGATGTTGTTGTCATTCTTTCCATCTGCTGTAATTTCAAATCTATGAGCAAGGGCATGAGGGGTTTTTCTTATCAGCAGTGTTTTTCATTACATGAGGGACACAGAAACAAGGAAATTATGTTAGATATCACCTCTTCTTTTACTCTCATTCTGCTGTGTCTCTGTTCCTAATCCTGATGTACTCTAAGGAACAATACTGGGACTTGCCCTTTATTTTTGGATTTTTGTGCCATCCCCTTATCATCATCATCATCATCATCATCATCATCATCATCATCATCATCATCATCATCATCATCATCATTATCCTAGTCTGGCAGTGGATGCTATGTTGCTTTCATCAAGCAGCCTACATCATTGTTTTACAAGCTGTGTAGTTAAAATAAAGAAAACGGAAGCAGATAAAAATTCTTTTTAACTGCATTCTCTCGGTTCACATTAAAGCTCGTGGGGGAGAGAGAGCTCAAATTTCCTTCAGAGCTGGAAGGTAATAGACCAACCAAGAAAATTGTTTCATAAGTGTTCATGTTTCCTATGGAGACAAGACAGTGGGATGAAAGAATGACACATTGTCCTGCAAGGTAAGCATTCATTTACCTTACAGCAGCTATTAGTAGTCTTTCCCTCACCAACCTCTATATTTATCTCTAGTGCAGAGCCAAAGAAGGTCAAAAATGGAATGTTTTGTTTTGGGGTGCCCTATGTTCAGGATGTCACACTCCACAGTGTTGGTAAATGGTTCATATATTCATAGAAAAGTTCCAAATAATCAAAAATGATTTTGTTTTCACACAAATGTTTCTATCTTCAAATGGTGATATCTTCAATATTTTTGCTCTCTGGAATTCCCATGTGCTTGTTCATAAAAATCGAAAATCTGAAGGAGTTATCTTCCTAACTCATTTTTACAGTATATCAAACTTGTGGTGATAAAATAATTCATTTGTTTATACTGATTGAAAATAGTAAGTCTATATGAATGTCAGTGTGCCAGTGAAAAGGGTTAATAAGACAAACAGTACAGTTTTTCACGTTACTGAGAAACCAGAAAATACAAACTCCTCTGTCATGAAGATTTTCCCATGTTAGTAATTTAAGTTAATTGTTCTGAATCATTTTGGATCGAATCATTTTGGTGCTGAATATAATCGAATTGGATCGATAATATATATGAAGTATATTGCATAACTTGTTTGTCTGTGCAGTTTGTATAGCACATCATATATTACATCTTGAGATTATTGTACTAGCGAGTTGTTTTGTCTGAAACAGGAAGATTCACATCTCCTAATATTTCTCTTAACAGAATTATGTATATTGAGGCTTTTAATCACCCAGTTCACTGAATTGTCTTGAAATTGCTATTTCGCATTTGACGCAACGCGTTTGAATTCAAAAAGTAGTTTAGGAAATAGGGTGATGAGAAATGGATTTTATTCTTCTGATCACATATTAAAGTATACACAGAGTTCTTATTCTAAGTGCTAATTCATTTTGAACCGAATGTGAACAAACTGTGGAGCGATGATGAATGCATTAAATGTGCAGGCAGTAATTGGTTTATTTAAGCCTGATATGTATTCAAGCTCTGAAATGTCAATGCTGGAAACAGATGGATTTAATGATAGTGAGAGAGAGAGAGAGAGAGAGAGAGAGAGAGAGAGAGAGAGAGAGAGAGAGAGAGAGAGAGAGAGAGAGAGAGAGAGAGAGAGAGAGAGAGAGAGAATGGGAAAAAAGGGAGAGAGCTTGAGTACCTCTCTGAGATAACAGGAGATCCCTCGCAATGCTGCTCCCATTGCTGTTGGAGAGGGAAGCTGAAAGAAAGGTAGAAGGAGGTTAGAGTTTTGAAACACTCCTTGAAATGCTTATCACACTTTTTCCAGGAGTTGTTTCAAAGTGCCTGAACTGTGTATGTGATCGTGTGTGTGTGTGTTTGTGTGTGTGTTTGTGTGTGTGTGTGTGTGCTGTGCTTACAGGGGGTGGATGCTCTAAGCAGGTGTAGAAGCGTTTTGTCTGGTCTGGTTTCACACGCCTCAGAGCCACCCGCGACTCACCAATAAATTCGTTATGAGTCAGCTTGTCTTCATCACATACTGATAACCTGAGAAAGATTATGGGAGAGACAAAATACCAGAGGAAGTCAGGAGAAGAAAGATAGAACATGTATGACTCTTAACGAAAGAAGCCGTAGGCAGAGCTTATTTTTATGTAAACGAAGTTGGCAAACGGTAGAGAAGTGAAAGATTAGCAGAACAGAGAGAGTCAAAAATGAGGCCTGGGGGAATTGCTCCTGACAGAAATGTATATTTATGACTGGGATTAGAATGAGATTTGCAGCATTGGCAGCTTTTTTTGAGTGGAGCTCAGGCTCAGCTCTTCAGTCTCAGAGATAAACAGCAATAAACGTCTTTGCTTTTGCTCTTTTCTAGCTTTGACACCATCCTTTTTAAAAAAGGAAACAGGCACATGAAAAAGGCCAAAATAGAAAACTTTCCCATGATTCCAGACACAGATGTGAGAGTAAACCTGGGTCTATTGTAAAGTAAAGTTTATTAAAATTGGGAGAGGTTACGGACCATCTTATTGACTCACTTTCAGTAAGGTGCAACATGAACCTGAAAAAAATCATCGAAAACACACCTATGTTTTTTTTTAATTGATCTGGCAAAGATCCCAGCTATAAACAGCCAAATAAACATTTAAATCCAATTCCAGCTCACCAATTGAGGGGTTTAACAGGTGACCTGTGGTTGTTTTTAAACTTGTTGAAACACCTTGTTTATTGAGAGAAGGCAGATGAGAATATCCAGACTGGTGAAAGGTGACAAGAAATCTATGGTAATTCAAATAACCAATTTAATTATACAGGATAATCCAGTAAATACTGTATCTATAATCCCCATTGGGAAGTATATTACTATACTATATTTTGAAAGTCTGTTTTTAAGGAAATAATATTGCAATGACAAAAGATTTACAATCCTGAGCAATCTCATTTATTAGTTCATAAATAATTGTGTTATACCTGAAAGGCAGGGCTGTCTGAAATGTGCACAAAAAGGGCGGGCACACTGACTATGCATCAGCTAAAATTATGGCAAGAAATGTGTGAGATGCAAATTGATGTTAAGATAAAATTACACACAATAAATACAAAAGAGCTAGTGAGAACTATTAATGAAATGTTGTTTTTTTATAACGGATAATTTTTTAGATCATTGTCATTTATAGATCAAACTCTAATGTAACTCAGAGTGCACTTTGCCAGACAGCATATGAAACAATGATGAGCCTGCTGCTTTCCCTTCAGCTGAGGAGAACTACGATGAGCAATGAGGGGCGAGTGTGTATGTTAAATAAAGGGGGAATATTTTTTAATATTATATATAGCAGCTATAACAGAAACTTTGGCAACGTGTATGTAAGAAAATTGTGCTACTGATAATAGAGAATGAGTTGCTGTTAGAAAGCAACAACATATATGCAATCACATTCTGCTTTGCTTTGTATAAATCATATTTTATTTATATTTGCTATTTCAATTGTATTTAAGGACTTAAACCTACCTGCTATTACATTTTCTAGAAATAAGTCATATTTGTCCAGTTAAGGTTATTGAATCCTGCTAAACCTAAATAGACCTAAATGTGTGTAATATCTTTGTTCCTTTAACAATTTGGTCACAAGATATTCTGGTCAGCTCTTATCTGCCATAGCTACTCACAGCTCAAAACTGAAGAGTATTAGGTGACGCTATCACTTGTCAGAGCCAGCATTTTACATTAGCAGCAAACAGGACAGGACAAGCCTTCAATTTTTGCCACACATACATTACAGCACAGCAGAATTTGTTTCTTTGCACAACCCAGCTTTTTTGGAGGTCAGAGCACAGGAGCTTTTTTTTGCTGGGTCAGAGCACAGAGGCAGCTGTGATACAACAGCCCTAGAGTAGAGAGGGTTAAAGGCCTTGATCATGGAACCAACAGTTTAGCAGTACTGGGACTTGAAACCCAACCTTCTGAACCAACAACCCAGAGCCACTTAACCACTTGAGCCACCACTACCCCGTTTTCACCACTGCCCCCTTTTCTTCCAAGCGTAACAGTGTGTCAAAAATAACTATCTGGTTCTTACACATACATGAGCTCACAGGTTCTCATGAATTGTGTCGAATAGTGTCATTGCGATTGACAGATTGTGAGAAGAGAAAGAGAGAGTATTAACATCAATGCAACCCATACAAGATGGCCAACTTTGCTCTCTTGGCCCTATTTGAACTTGTGATCTCCCAGACACGGGTCAGTGTATTACTGTTATAGCACTCAGGAGCCTGAGCCTGTTACTTTTCACAATTACAACAAAATGTATTTATTACTCATTTATTACTTATCACTTCTAACGCTTATCACTTATTACAGTGTGCAGTTCTGCAAGAGCAAGGTGCAGAGAATTTAAGCCTGTATTTTAAGGTAGTATCTGTGTTTACTCTGTGGCCTTGCCAAGCAATAGACTATTTCTTTATTGAAGCTTGAGCACAGCAGGCATACTGCAGGTCAGTAATAGAGCACACTTACTGCCTTACTCTCTAACTGTGCAGGACTCCTAGGGAATCAGACATTGAAATGCTTCTTAAATATTGAAATTCCTTAAAAATACCCTGTGCTCCATATATCACCTGTGCTGTGTAATTTTTGGCTATTATAGATTTATTTTAGTCTTCTGTTTTTCATATCAAGACATTTATGACAAATATTGGTTTATTTGCGTTATTGGTTCTAACCATTCACAGTTCCGTCTTCATACAGGTTTACACTGATATGTAAAATAAGATTGAGAATTTGTTTGCCTTGTGCTCTGATGCTTTAAAAGCACATGAAATAGTACTGTTATATATAGTGAATTATGTCTACACTGTCACAAGCAGACTACAGAAAAACAGTTTCTTCTGAGATTTAAGCGGCAGACACATGCACAAACACAGACACCTACCCTAAACACTGAGAAGTGCACAAAGACTAAAATATTGCTGCGACAGAGATGTGCCCAGGGAAAGTTGTGTGGGCGACTGGCATACAAGTATTCATGGCAGAAAAGACAGACCCTGAAGGATTTTTAGACTTGGGATTTTTGACTTCTATTAGCTGCTCAATTCATAAACCCACACACACCTACATTCCACATATGCACACACACACACACACACACACACACACACACACACACACACACACACACACACACACACACACACACACACACACACACACACACACACACACACACACACACACACACACACACACACACACACACACACACACACACAAAGTAAATTTCCAACTTAAATGCAAGTTATACTGTACATGATATTGCACACACCATTATTGATAATATTTGGAGCAATATTACATGTAATTATTAAATTGATTGCAATTAATTAAATTGAATCCCTTAAATATACATTTGCTTTTAAGCCTAATTATTCATTTTGATTATGATGTGATTGTGACAGGGAAGAGGTTTCAGGTTGGGGGTAAAGAGATTTTTTCTGTCACCACTTTTGAAATCGAAACAATATCAAAGCTATAAAACTTGTCAAAACTCCGCGAATCACAAAAGTATCAGTGAGAAGTTGAGAACACTCATTTAAACAGTACATACACTAGAACTTGACTGCACATCACATGTTTTACTTTACTGATACTGCTTTTAATCGTAAGACCGGTCATCGGGACATAAGCTGTCATGTACAATAAAAGCGCCTGCGCAGCGACAAGAAATATCCTATAACGCAAAAAGCCGCCTAGACGGTGGACTTGCGCTCAGGACTTTTTCTTTTTTTTTCTTTTTTTTCTTTTTTTATTTCTTGATAACAGACCGCTGCTAACTATAACACACCATTGAAATGTAAAACAGTGCGTTGCCATGGACACACAGGATTCTAACCGTAGAGACGGAGCGCACTATGTTCGGAAGCAATATAATTAGGTGTATACAAACAGGTGTATGAGACCTGTAACTTAAGCAACAGCGCGAAGCCGCGAACTCGTTGTGAATACTTTAAAGGCGTAACAGCTGATGAAAAAGCAGAGACAATTGTAGACGAACATGAACATTTTCGTCTCATCTTTTTTCGTCAACAATAATGCATGTTAATTTAGTCTTAGTCAGCGTTTTTGGACAGTGGTGCAGTCTTGTCATCGTCTCGTCTTAGTCATGAAAAAAAAAAGGTTGTTGACGAACATATATCGTCTCGGCTGACGAAATTAACACTACATATAACAGAGGTAGCATTTTTTCTGGCCACCAGTTCAGTGTCCGTCTGCTTGGCATCCATCTTCACCCGTTCCGCGCTGCACACCGGAAAAAGTCACGACATGACCATACGCGCCACACGTGCCACTGCCTAAACTGAAACTCACTGGTCTTTTTTTTTAATTAGCGGATAGCGGTGTAGTGTATGCAATAGGCAAACAGCTTTTAGAGAGAATGGGTTGTCATGTCCACACATGCATGTATTTATTACTTATTTCATAAAATCGCAGCATTTTGTGTCATATAATCGCACAGGCTTGATATCGCGATTGCGATTGCGATATGATTAATCGTGCAGCACTAACACATACACACACGCACACACACGCACACACACACACAAAGAAACACTACCTCAGGGTCTTTCTGTGCATGTCTTCTTCAGTGATTCCAATGTAAGTTAGAGTCTCATTCCAGACAGGATTTAGAGAATTCCGTACAGTTTTGGTTTTCAACTTATTCGCCTGATGAGAGACAGTGAAAAGTCAAATTTAGTCATACAAATACAATGACTAAAAATACATTTGAATGGATAAAAAGAGAACGAAACTTAATTGGATGTTTTCTACATGAACAAAGAACTAAAAAATAATAAATATTAAATGTATTCAGGCCAATAATCCCAAAATACTACTACTACTACTACTACTACTACTACTACTACTACTACTACTACTACTAATAATAATAATAATAATAATAATAATAATAATAATAATAATAATAATAATAATAAACTTAACGTTCAGACAAAATGGTGGCTATACAAGTTTAAGCAAAAGTTTAAATGAAAAACCAATTAAAAAAAATATTAATAACAATATTCACTATTAAAAAGAATATCTGTGAATTTTTCCTTCTTAGTGTTCTGTAAAGGGCACACAATGTTTTGTACTCTGGCATGTATGGAGAAAAACTACATAAAAACTTATGAATAATGAATCTATGATTGAATGACCGATTCAGTGCCTGTTCTGTGCTTTCCATTGACCCACCTTACTCGCTCCAGGCAGGAGATGAATTTTAACATATGGATCTGCTAGACCATTGAAATCCATAGGCTTCAAACCCTAGACGAAGAGAGGATGAGATTTATAGCTTCTCACTGGCATGTTCTAGCAAAAGTGACTAAAATGGTTATGAATGTTTTTAATAATAAGTATATCTAAGCTTGTGTCAAACATAGATGAGCCATAAAAATCTTAAATGCAGACTGACATATTGGATTTGAACTAGTTCTGCAAGATTATTAGGACATTTCTTAAGATGTAGCTTAATCTTTAAAAAAGATGAAAATAATAATAATAATAATAATAATAATAATAATAATAATAATAATAATAATAATAATAATAATAATAATAATAATAATAATAGGAAAAGTACAGACCTTGGCTCTGAGGATGGTGCAGTGAAGGGAGCTGGTTGCTCTCTCATACCACAGTTCAAACTCTAATGTCCCAAGAGCCGCTATACCGTAATGGAAAAATGATCATATTATCATGCACACAGATGGATTAAACTATTCACAGTGCAATTTGCCAAGCTACAACAATGAGCTTTATGTACCTCTGAATTAACATGCTCATCAGTCATCCACTTTTATTCTAATAAATACCAAGGCCATAAGAGGCAAAGCTAACATTCTGTTTTCAAAAATAAAACAATTTATATGTTTCCTAGACATGGGAGTATATTTCTGATATAATAAGAAACATTTCATAAGAATCCCATTTGGGATTTTAAAATGCATTTTTTTTACCTATCATATTTATATACATACAGTGGAAATAGTATGTGTGTAATATTTATGCAATTAATCTATTGTTAATTAAAATGCAATGTTACACACTGTATTTATGTAAGATGATTTTGCTGGATTTTGATGAATGTGTGTGAAATACTCAATGCAACCCAAACAGCATCACACGCACCTACATACAGTCCTGTTATGTATGGATCTGGTTTCTATGATTATGACTCATAGTGTGCAACCAGCCATGAAACATAACAGACATAACAGAATGCAGTAATGCACACTGCAACACACACTGTATCAGGTCTCATATCCGTTAAAAAAGGATATAAAAAGTCAAACCAATGTGGGTGAAAAACATTGATGTTGTCCTGTATGCTTTTACTCTAAACATCTCAGCTTACTGCACTTAGAGGATATTTTCTACTAAACCAGTCCAATGTGGTCATTCCTTGACCTCATTGCATTACAACACTTCACACTTTCTAGCAAAAGCAACACTCTTACATTGACTGAGTAATGCTGGATTTTTGTACATATTCCTTTTTTCATCGTTGCAATATATGAGGTTAAGTGTCTGAGATAACTAGAGCTAGGAGTGGATTGATAGGATGTGAGCTTACTGCAGTCATCACTGTCAGAGGTGTTGATGTCCACTGATGTGTCCACACTACTGGACAATGACAGTGTTCCACCACCACCCCTGGCCCCGGCCTGCAGAGGGGAGAGGAATGTGCTGCTGCTCCCAGCTCCAGAAGCCCCAAGCCCAGGACTTAGGTTGACCGGAGAGGCAGTAGGATGTGGGGAGATCGGCTCTCCAGTCGGGGACAGTCGAGGAAAGTAGGCAGAGATCTGTCTGATTGGTCGGATCGGGCCCGGGCAGACGTCAATGGCCATGTGTTCCTGGATGGAGATGGTGAGTTTCTTTCCTTTACGCACCGTCATAGAGCTGATTGGTTAAGACAGACAGAAAAATGAGAAAAGATTTACTTCCCATATTCTCATATTCTCCTACAATTAATTTAATACTAATACTAATAGTATCTCTCCTACTAATACTACTGCTACTACTGTAGCTGTTATTAGCAGTGGCATCGCAGGTCCACCAAGATGCCCCTTAACCCTCAATTGCTTGGTTGTATAAATTGAAATAGAAATATAAGTCACTCTGGATAAGGGTGTCTGCTAAATGCCAGAAATGTAAATGTAATACCTCTAACTCTATTACTATTAGTAATACTTCTACTACTGCTGCTGTTACTACTACTGCTGCTGCTTATAAGAATAAAAATAATAATAACGATGTAGCAGCTTCCTCATACTGAAGCCATTTTCTTGTCTAAAAATCTTTATTTTTCTTAAAATACAGAACCTTTACCATGCTATTATGGAGGCAAGTTGTGTATTTATTATGTACCACCTTCAAAACATGAGAAATCACTAAATAATTAGTTGTATGGCTTGCCTTGTCCAAAATGCCACCATGTGTCAGTACCTTATTGCCATAACTCGCATTTCATTTGAAAATCTTCAACCTGTTCTACAAACCTGGACGTGAGCTGCACACCAAAGCAGACGGCCAATGGCTCAGTAATTAAGATTTGCTCAGGCTAATCTTTTTTGTTTTGTACCTTCAGTGCAACCAGAGAAAATGGATCAGCGCTGAACGTATTTTGAGTTATTGCTTATGGCAGTTAGCAAGCCAGAAATGGGAAGAATAAGGCATGGATATCGAGTGGAAAAGTATTCATAGACATAGAAAGTGAGAGAAAGAGAAGGGAAGGATCAGACTTTATATTGCCACAAATATATCTTATTATTCCTTGCAAGGCAAGTACAGGGAAAAAAGTGAGGCTCACTGGAGGATTTATCCAGCCATTAAAATCTTCCTTTAGGGAGGAGGGAAAAGAACCGAAGACTTTATTTTATTAGCTGTTTCTGTCACAGTATCCATAAAAGGTTTGATTTACAGGCAAGATAACAGAGAAGTGGGAAAGTGGGGAAAAATAACAGCTTACCAGGATGACTGGCATAGCAAATACTGCTTTCTAACAAGCAAATAGAAAACTGTAAACAGTTGGGAGGTGAAAAGGAATGAAAAAAGAAATGAATGAAGCTTGTTTAACACTGCACACTTCCTCACATACAGTTGAGCCAATGTGAGCCAGATTAAACCCAACTAGCCCTAGGTACACACACACACACACACACAAACACACACACATACGCTGTCAATCTGTCTTGTCCGTCAATTTGACAGGTGTCACATCTGGTGGCTGTGACACAGCTCATCATTACAGAAAAAAGAGTTAGTAGCGGATCTGCTCCAACACAGCTAATGAGATCATGACACATGTATGCTAACAAAATTAACAATTAGCACAGTATTGTTATGTTGTTACATGTCAGGTCTCAAACGGTTTCCTCAGCACTATATCACTATGCAGTGAATTTTTTTAAATGTAATCTTTCACACTATAGCTTTTTCACTTTCGCTGTTTTTTTTCTCTTTTGTTTTTTTGTTTGGTTTTTTTTTGGGGGGGGGGGGGTTACGACAATGGACTGTAATGGAATGGAGCAAAAATGCAAATCCTTGTCAATTCTATTAGTTAGACATTTGTTACAAATTCTGAGTGCATTTTTGGAACCGTAGCTGTCATATTATTGTAATGTTTTTCTGTGCTGCTGTGTTGATCTTGATTGACAGTATGATGATTTCTCAAGAGAACAAAATAAACTCAATTATTATGAATATGGGGTTTTTAAAACTGGCATATTTACGAGTTAAAAATTAAACCATTTCATATTAACCACACTCTGTTTTTTCATCCTCTATCCTTCATAAAAACTAGGTTCACATCAAGTATAACATTTTATAGAATAAGTGCAAAACTCTTGGGGGCATGGGGGTAAAGATTCTTTTATTTCTGGGCCATAAAAATATAAAGAGAAGCCTGATTTAACAAAAAAGAAGAAGAGGGGGAAAAAACAATCCATTGATTGGGAATAATGTGATTCACATTTTCTCTGAGGTAGCTTTAAATAATGTCATGATCTAGATGGAAAACTCTGAAGATTGCAAACTGCATCTCTCAATTACAAAACTTTACTGTATAGAACTGCTGCATTCTCAAATCTGAAAATGCTGATGGATTTTTGGTCATTCGTTTACGCAGGGCAATACTGTGGATAGTTCACATAATCCGAGTCACATAATCTAGTTCACATAATCCAAGTTTTAGGAGATATCCAAGTTTATCAAATATTTATTTAAGGAGTCTCCCGTGTTAGCATTATGTTACACTTTTCCTTCATGGTATTTGTTGACGGAAGCGGACTTTCCAGTTGTTCACTATACTTGACAAGATGTGTTTTTTGTTGCTGTTTTTTTTGGTCTTGCGAGCACAAATGAGCATCTTATAAAATATTTAATTAGGAAAAATAATCCTGCCTTAGATTATTTTCCTTCAAAGCCCTGTTTGTTGTGTTCTTTGCTTATGTACCAAAATCAAAGATGTTACCTAAATACATGATACACATGACAATATTAGAAAAGAAGGTCATATATATCATTGGATGTACATTTCAGAAAATTCTCTCAATACAACAGTTTGAACCTCCTGAAAAGCTTAGAAGGACTTCTATTTCTAAGCGAGCACACAGTAGAAAGGGTGCATTGCAGCTGCGATGTTAGTGTATAGTTTCACTTTAATAATCAGCAACTGACCTATTATCACTGACAGCACACATACTGTACACACGCACTCACAAACACACACACTCACTTACGCATACACACACACGCACACGTTGCGGCCAAGTGTGCTACAGTGTGTGAACTGACTGCAGTAACCCTTCTGCCATTTGAGCTTGGAACTGACAGCACCACTACATCAGTGTGTGTGCATCTGTGTGTGTTCTATGTGTGTGTCTGTGTGTGTGTGTGGGGGGGGGGGTTGCTAATTGAATGAGTGTCAGTGTAGCTGCGAGTGGATCACAGCAAGTGGTGAAATAGGACGTTGGAGGGTTACTGTTGAGCATGAGAGTGAGAGAAATGGAGGAAGAAAAAAGTGTGTGTGTGTGTGTGTGTGTGTGTGTGTGTGTGTGTGTGTGTGTGTGTGTGTGTGTGTGTGTGTGTGTGTGTGTAAGAGAGAGAGAGAGAGAGAGAGAGAGAGAGAGAGAGAGAGAGAGAGAGAGACAGTAGGTGGTCAGCAGTGTTCATTATGGTGGTTGGCAGTGCAGGGGAATCTAGCTGTATTAGGAAGCTCTCCAAATGCCTGTGTGGTTTGAGAAGCATGCCTAAGCTTGCCAAAACTTGCAAAAAAAAAAGGTTAAGAATCACATCCATCCTAGCCTTGATCACTAGCAAATACACCAGCCTGAAATGCACTGACACTGCAATGGAATCCAGAGAAGATCTAATGGCTCAATCTATAATTTTCATTTCATCCAGTGATTCAGATAAAGACTGATTACATCTTTTTAAGTCAGTCCTGCTGTCCAACACATTCAAATCTGGATAAAGCACTTGTTGGAATTTGTGCCATTCAAAGTGGTTAATAAGTAGTGCAGAAATGGTTAATGGTAATTACATGGTGTGAGCTTTTCAGACACTTCTGGAGTAATCATCTCTATCGATATACCAGTTCATTTCTGATGGATTAGTGATCCTGTGAGATCCAGGATCAAGATTCATTCCTGAGGAATGGAGACCCAGGATCAAGTTATCTATCCTGAGACCATTCATGTCATCTTTTCTCTATGATTTGCCTATAATATTGATTGTCCAGATCATATGTGATCATATGTGCTCAGATCTTTACAGCCTCCCCATTTCTTCTTGATGTGTCTTCTTGATGTCATGCCATACTGCTTTAAAATATCACTTTTCTTTTTCATTCATTCTAACACTCTCATTTCTGTACAATTCCCCTATGATTGTCATTTTTCTTCCTGTCAGCCTTACTTCTCTTTATCTATTGCAAACGGCTCACTTGGCTCTGATGAAAAGCAGAGAGCCAGCAACAGGGAGAGAAAAAAGAGCAAGAGGGAGTGAGATGCACTAAAGTGTAGCAGAAACTCATTTCAGTGGAAGCTACAGATTGCAGCACAGGCTTGGATTAGCAGAATACCAGAATCATAAATACACATTAACTACTCAATATGAAGAGCTCACAAGAAGCATACTGAAAAACAATGTGTGAATAACTGAAAATGATACTCAGTTTAAAGGCTTAAAAGAAATACGGTTGTAACATGAAGGGTAAACAGGGAGTCAGGAAGAGGGAGAAGGTTAACACCATGCACACATTTGTACATTAATACTTAACATGTGTACGCTACAAGGAGGAGGCAGCTATGCATATAAAGAGAGCGTCTACAGGAAAAGTCAATTAAAATAAGGACAAGGAGTAACAATATTCATGACATCTCTAATTAGAGGTAAATGCACAGAGGAACATGACAAAAGAAAAACAAAGAGAGGAGATGGTGGAAGAATGATGGAGCGAGTGAAAACATACTGTACACTTTATGAAAAGACAAGTGCAGGAAGTTTTTAGAGAAAGGACTAATTAGAGGAATTCCTTCTCTTACCTCTGATTGCGTGAGTATGAAAGAGTCCCTCATAAACAGGTCGATTCCAAATCTTACAGGTCTGCACTAACAGGTGGTGTGAGAGAATGAGAAAGAGAGCCTGTGGGACATCGAGAGAGAGAAACGAGAAGGAGGAGTGGAGAGGAGGGGAGGGGAGAGAAGAGGAGAGGAGAGGAGAGACAGAGCGATGGAGAGAGTGCAGAAGAGGCAGAGATGGAGATGCGTGAGTTTTAATCAGACAATAAATGATCTATATAACTGTCAGAAGAGGTAGAACAGCAGGTAAGGAGACGATGTGTATTAGTGGAAGAGGATGATGGATGATGATGAGAGAAGAACAAAGAGCGACTGTAAGGACTGAGAAGTTCAGTTGTGGCAAAATACTGAGTGAGAACATGCACAAGTCTGTATTTCATGAAAGGGAGAATTTCATTTCTGCGCTTTTGCTACTAATTCCTAGTCCTCTGTACACTTACCTTCTGCTTTCCTCCCTTACATTTTCCCCTCTGCTACATCCACACGTTCCCTTGCTCTTTTCCTGGGCACTTTAATTCAATGGCAATCTTTCAATATTCTTTTGGAGTGCGTGCATTCATCTGTTGTGTCAACCTCAGTGAATATCTTTGTGCAAATTAAGATTCCTTACAGTTTCCCGCTGCCTCTGCTTATGATCGCGTTATAACTGCACGTGTGAGTGAGTGTGAGTGTTTGTGAGATTTATCCCTGGTCCAGAAAATGTGCAGCAGCATAGCATATAAGACTTTATACTGTGCCACATAAACACATGCCAGCAGCAGCATCTGTCTTTCTCTCTATATAATTTGCTCTAATGATGCCTAATGATACACGCGTGAAGACACGGATTCAGGATAATCTGTTTCTAAAGCCCTCCTCAGTTTTGGCTTTCTATGGTTCCTCCTCGTTTTCTATCTGTCTTTTTCTTTCTCTCTTTCTGTGGTCAGTGACATGTTGGTAATTGACTCCCCCCACAGTAAGCGCTCTCTCGGATGGAGTTTGCAACACGTCTCATTTATCTGTCCCTGTCCTCTTGTCTCCACTTTGCAATGTCACTTCTCTGTTCAGCCAGTTTTCCTACTGAAGGATTATCTCTTATTTCTCAGTCATGCTTGACTCGCTGTGTAGACACACATGCTCCTGTCCAACATTTCCTTCTCTCTTTCATCTCCTTGTCTTCTTGTCTTCTTGCATCTCATGTGGCCTCCCAGTGGAATATACTGGCTATTTATTAAAAGTCATGCACCACCTTATCATGTCAAATCAGCTCACTGAACAGATGTAATGAAAGTACAATGATATGCCTCTGTCCTGAAGGCTAAATAAACCCCAGCTCGGGGTGTCATATCCAGTGTCCTCTGAACTGCTTGGCAAATCAAGCAGCAGCATGATACGGATCAGAGCTGTGCTACCAATCAGCTGGGGTGTTAACTGCATCACATTAATTAGCATTTGTTCATTTAGCACACTCTGGGTGCATGTCAAAAAGGTCATGCGTGTCTCCAGACCCTTGAGATGCAGAGACATTTGATTGAAGAGGAGATGCGAGTGGGTATTTCTCTACTCCGTATATCAATCTTCTTTGCTATTGAGCAGGCTGAATTGAGCTTGTATTGGACCTTAAATACTTCATAGCGCACTGTGGATATTGCAAAGATAAATATCACAGGCATTCTTTGAGCAAATTAAAAGAAGTAAATAAAAAGCAAATCACTTGAAATTCGAAGTATTTCAAAAGCCACGGAGGCAATAAATATTTTACAACTGGCCTTGAATCTGGTTGATTGTAAGCTCTAAGGTGGTCTTAAGTTTTCGATCTATCTAAATGTGTTATGTCTGTTATTAAAGCCAGCTTTGTACACACAGTTTCCAAACTTTTTTAAGGCGTACAAACTTTCAGCTCAGCACACCTGTTCAGATCATTACCGATGAGTCTGAATGGTTAAAGGAGCCAAACAAAAGCAGGAATTAATGCTGCATCTATTACATGTGTGAAGCCCTCTGCAGCAGACGGTGTTTTATTATTAAAGCCAGCAATGCTATGTATTATTGAAGCCAGTATTGTGCAATTTCCATTTGCCAGACTTCCACATTGCTGCCAGAGGCACTGGGATTCAGCCAAGCACACCTGTTTTGATCATTTGCTATTATGTCTTAATGGTTTCAAGCATCAGAAATAATCCAGAATCGTAGTGCTGAATAAAATAAAGTTGTATTGTGACTCATCTATTCAAATTCAGATGAGTCTACTTTGCCAAGAACCATCCAAATAGACCCAACCCCACTTAATTTGGGTTCAATCTAACAGAAAAACAATACAAACCAAAATATAACTATTGAAACATTCTTGATATTATTCTGATTCATATATATATATATATATATATATATATATATATATATATATATATATATATATATATATATATATATATATATATATAGAATGGATTGCAACAGTAAAATGAAATGTAGAGAAGGTTCAAGGAAAGTTGGATAGAGAAATATCAGAAGGAGTTTACACTCCCCTAGACTCCAACATGACTTTCATCAGGTTGAGGTGAGCAGGCACATTCTGACACATTCCCAGAGAAAAATCCAAACGTGACTTTGTTTGTCAGAGAGGAAAAAAGGAGAAAGGTGCAAACATGAATGTACACTGTGGGAACTAAAGGAGTGAACATTGTAATCTAAATTAAATTTGACCAGGATTGTTATCATCTCAATTAATTAAGCCTCATTAGGTCCAATAAGGGTGATTCTCCTCATTACAACACTGGCAAGCTGAGGAAAGCCTGATTACTGTCAATAAGAAAGAGATTTACTGTGTGTGGATGAAAACAGTGATAGGCAGGAGGTAGAGTTTAGGAAATAAAGAGATAAATGGAGAAGGATAGAAACAGCAGGTGAGCAGGTGAAAGAGCATTTGGAAGTAAATGGGATTATATGGTGAGGATAATGAACCAGAAAAAGGAGGTGGAGAGATACAAAAATGAGAAGACAAACATTAGCACTGAAGGCAGTGCTACATCAAGAGGAACATCCTACAGTCCTGCAGTCCGCCTATGGTGAGTGTGTGTTCTATTTGCTCTAATTAAGTTCTCTAATCAGAGAAGCACACTGACTGCACATACTTACTTTTTATATACTTTATTAGCAGCTACAGAATGAATATCAGGATTTATGAGGTTTAATCTCATAAACATTGAGATCTAAGACCTAGTTTACTCATTTTCAATTATCTCAGTCAAAGCCTACTGGAAAACGATTTCTCAAAGACTCTGATATGAAACCATCCTTTTGTTAGAGCCTTGAAATCCTCCATCTGATGTACAAGCAGGATAACATTTTTGAAGTAATCAGTCAGAACTTGCAGCCGGAATGATGTAATAATCTTGAGTGTTTGGACTATTTGTAATTCCAATTTATTTCTCTGAAGGCAGCCACAGCCACAGTGATTAACATAGGGATTTCTTACAGGTCTGTGATATACGACTCGACTTAATCCACTGTGCCCCAGAGGGCACATAAGGTGACACACTATGCTTGTGTATGGTTGTTAATCCACTGATGGGTGGTTGACGAGCTTCAGCATTTTCCCCGTTGGCTAGCTAAGTCCATAATGGTCATGGGGTGAGACTTCTGGAGCCCCTGTGACATACAATACACTATATGATAAAAAGTTTATGAACCAAACTGTTGGCAAAGATTTGTTAGCACACAGCTGTATAGCTGAATGTCTTTGTATTCTTTTCACCGGAGCTAACAGGGCAGCATGATAGTGCCTCTGTACACAACCCAACAGCCAAGAAGACATGGTTTAGCAAGTATGGTGCAGAACAAACTGAGTGTCCTACACAAAGCCATGACCCCGGTTGTTGTTGTTGGTGGTGGTGGTGGTGGCATGACAGTGGGTGCTGGTATGAAATTCTACATTTCCCAAGTTAAACTTTAATAAGTTAAACACACAAATAAATAATGACTGTTAATGAATCTTTAAGTATAACTGTTAATATAAGGCCATCCTTAAAAATATTCTTGTTTGCCGTAACCCGACTGACAAAATGTTCGAGGTCACCGTTCAAAGGCATACGTGTTCGGGCACCATAATACATATAAAAAATTTAATTATAACAGCTCGACACCGCTTTAGCTTGGCACGAAGTTCTGGAAAAACTGTGCCCAGCATCAAAATAAGGTTTGCAATGATACGCCTGAAGGCACGGGTTGACGACCCAGTCAGTGACGTCACGATATGCTAATTTGTGTATAGTCATACCTACGTGATCACCATCACCAAAATTGTAACATTGAAACTTGAAAAAAAAATATAGACCTACCGACCTTTTTTTTTTTTTTTTTACTGTTACTGCAAACCAAAATATTTTTAAGGTTGGCCTAATACAGTTTTTTTACAGTGGGAATTATTTGGGTTCTTTATTTGAGCGAAAAATGCGGAACAAAAAACTGCACATCTCAAACAAACTTGATTTTACATACTTATGTGCTGTTTGGAATATTTGAAATATTTAAATAGGATTGTGCTTCTAGCATTAATTATAACATTCTCTTTGGGTTTCGTTTTTAAACTGAAAGCAGTTACTCGTTAAAGGTTTGGGAACTGAGTCTGTAGGACCACATTTTTTTTTATTATGATGTCAGTTATTCTCTCTCTCTCTCTCTCTCTCTCTCTCTCTCTCTCTCTCTCTCTCTCTCTCTCTCTCTCTCTGGCACACACACGCACACACCAGATGTTAATAGCTTTGTTTACTTATTATTATGCTGCATCTCTAGCAGATGTTTCTAACAAATAAAATAATTAACATTTTCATTTCACATGAACATAATGTTTTTTGTTTTTTTGTTTTTTTCCACATAGCCACCTGCTCACCTGCACAACCTGGTCATAGGAAGCAGGCTCGTGGATTTTTAGACTCACCTTGGCCACAAGCATACCACAAAGAATAGTCTGTGCTCTCCATGGGCTCTTTTGGAATTTCCAAAGGCCAGTTGCTAGGCAACAGGCGGTGTTTTTCCAACTACCAGTGGAGAGAAGAGGAGAAAGAGAGATGGGCAAAAGGGGGAGGGGGCAAGAAAATGGGGAACCAAACAGTACTGGGGTACATTTGTTTTTGGACTTGCTTTTGGTTTCCTCCTGCATGCTGTCTACTGTAGCTCTCTAATGACTGAACTTAAGTGCATGTAGTTATCCATTCAGCCAGTGCATTAACTTTAATCCTAAATTTAACATATAAAAGCCCTTCACACAGTCAGGTTCGCATACTGTGATCTATTGTGAAATTGGAACAGGGGCACTTTGGATAGTTCAGTAATAATGAAATACAATACAATACCAAGCTGTTCATTATTCCTCAAAATGAAATTTGAATGGAATTAGGTTTCAAGTGGATCACAGACATTATCCGAAGCATATAGTCATGCTTTCATCAACAGACAAGAACACAACAGTGTTCTTATATATATTTGATTCCTACTTGTACTTATGCTTAAATGTGTATGGTTTTGTATTAGGAGTTAGCCAGATTAAAATACCTTATATAAAAGAATATTTTTATGTCATGAATAAACAAGTTTTACAGCTTAAAGCATGAATGATATATCAACGTTCAACGTTATGAATGAAGTATTGTGGTAAACATTAAGATTGTGTTATATATATATATATATATATATATATATATATATATATATATATATATATATATATATATATATATATATATTTTTTTTTTTTTTTTTTTTTTTTTTTTTTTTTTAATTATTAATATCAGCAAATCATTATGTGAGTTTCACATTTTTTTAAAGAAGTTATATCAGAATAAAATATCTGACTTATTGTTTAAATTTACATGTTGGTTAATTCCTCAATTCATTTGTTACTTTTAGGAAATGAAATTTGCCTATTTTGACACATGATTTTCTGTCATAATTGTTTTCAGAGAAACACTTGCTGTGAACTTGATGTTGTCTTCACATTTTGTAAATTATGGAGTGCAAAACTGTACATGCTAATAAGATGCGGCTGATTGAATGCTTGCACATGCTAATAAAATGCTGCTAGTTATTTTCACAGTTGTCTTTCACTGATCAGTGGTTTACAATCAAACAAATCCACTAGTGCTTGTCAAAATTTATGTCTTCTGTACTCTATGGAATTTTTTCCTCTGGTGTTTTATGTAAGATACTCCGGAAACATTCACAGCATGTGTTTAAAGAGAATCCAAGGTCAGAATGAAAGATAGAGATGGATGGGTTTCAAACTCTCACATTTTCAGTTTATACTCAAAAGCTCCAGGCTGTTAGATGTTTAAACACTTATTTCTCTGTGTTAAAGATACTCCATCTGTTGCTAAGACACTGAGGTTGTTTCTCAACACGAATAATGTGAAGAACATTTTCAACACCCTTCCTTTTAAAAAATGGTTTAAGATGTGGCAAAGTTAGACCTCAGAAGGTAGTGAGTTCAGATCCCAGCATGGCCAATTTACCTCTGCAAAAAAAAAAAGTCAAACCTCTGGAAAAGACGTATCTGCTAAATACCCTTAATGCCATACATGTAAATTGTTAACTAAACCCTCATCCTTTTAACAGTCTATAATTAATTGGTTGTATTATTCTAGCTATTTCCATCAAATGCTTCTGTGTCATTTAGTTGACATAAATCAAACTTTAGTCACTTTTTGTTTACTTTGTTTCATTATTATTGTCAAAATTAAATTAAATGAAAGTCTTTCTGCTCACTCATGTTGATAATGTACTGATTAATGTGTTTTTGTTTTGATATTAGCATAGTATCATAAACACATCTGTTTTTTGTAACTAGAACTTTCATTCAGAACTGGACAGATCCAAAACATTTTGACTAGAAAACATAAAGGTGAAAATGCTAGAGTTTTACACATACATGTTCCAGACTCAGCTCATTTCAGTATTTCAGTTTTAATATGATATAATATTAAACTAATATTGAACTAATATTTCAACTGATGAATTAGACTTTTCTATTTTAGTAGATATCTACCTACAGTACAGACCAAAAGTTGGGACACACCTTCCAAAAGTTTGGACACACCACCTTTTCAACAGGACAATGACCCCAAACACACCTCCAGGCTGTGTAAGGGCTATTTGACCATGAAGGAGAGTGATGGGGTGCTGCACCAGATGACCTGGCCTCCACAGTCACCGGACCTGAACCCAATCGAGATGGTTTGGGGTGAGCAGGACCGCAGAGTGAAGGCAAAAGGGCCTACAAGTGCTAAGCATCTCTGGGAACTCCTTCAAGACTGTTGGAAGACCATTTCAGGTGACTACCTCTTGAAGCTCATCAAGAGAATGCCAAGAGTGTGCAAAGCAGTAATCAAAGCAAAGCAAACTTTGGAGAACCTAGAATATGACATATTTTCAGTTGTTTCACACTTTTTTGTTATGTACGTATATAATTCCACGTGTTAATTCATAGTTTTGATGCCTTCAGTGTGAATCTACAATTTTCATAGTCATGAAAATAAAGAAAACTCTTTGAATGAGAAGGTGTGTCCAAACTTTTGGTCTGTAATGTATGTTTCCCAATACTGGATGAAAACCATCAATTCAAAATTTGTTTTGAACCTGAAATCAACAGCAGAACAATCATGAATTTAAAAATATTGTATAATAAATGTAATTACAAATATTTATCATTCATTAGAAGTGTAAATATAAAGAGGCTTTTATAACTTCAATTAATTTTACATTTATGTTACCACTTCCTCATTACCAAAGTACTCAAAACCATAGCTGATCATTTAAGACAATGAAAGACAAAAACAAGATCATGTAAAAATACATATAAATGGAATTTTTTATTATAATGTGCTCTTTTGTGTTATATTTCAAGTTGGCCTCAGTTGCATTTTAGCTCTAAGAAGTAATCATATTTCCTTATTTTACATTCAGTATTGCATTATTATGAAACAGAGCATATATCATTAAAAGAAAAACATCATCAAGGATGTTTGGGATTTTACTTTTGCAGTCATAAAAGAACTGTAGCAATTTCTCCATGAAGCCTTGTACAAGCTGGCAACCGATTTCCTTAGAAAACTGCACACCATTGTACCCAATAGAATACATGAACACAGAGGATGTCTGTGCTTTAAAGTGCAAGGGCAAATTGTGATATTTTTATAAGTTGTATTGTTGTTCAATATTTTGATTATTTGAATACAAATATGGGGGATGTGGTGGCCTAGTTGTCAAGGTGTTGGACTACCAATATGAAGGTTGCATGCTTGAATCCCAGGTCCATGTAGCTGCCACCGCTGGGCCCCTGATCATGGTCCCTTACCCTCAATTTCTCAGTTGTATACCAATTAAATAAAATGTAAGTCGCTCTGGATAAGGACATCTGCCAAATGCCATGAATGTAAATGAATACATAGAAAACATCTTTAAAAACATTATCTTCGAATTTTTTGAAGCCATTTTCATTTTACAGAATTTGTCTTATATAATAAGTGAAATAATCCAGCTACAGCAGATTCTCAGACTTCCCAGTAGCTTATGCCTGGGAATGCTTCTGCTTTTGTATTTTTCCATAATCTAATTTGCTAAAACAAGAGTTTTAAATACAAGCCCTTGAGTAAAACAAAGCTCAAGGATGTAATAATCTAACTATGTGACACAACACTAATAATAATTTTAATTACTCCAAACATCTTTCATTGGATAACACTGGTTATTATAAACAGATCCAATCTGAAACCCTTAGGGGGTTCCTAAGTGGTGTAATTGAAAAGGGTTCACATGATCACACACCAACGGCTGGAAGCCAAAGCAGTAAAACTTGACATGCTATCTGTGTGAAAGGGATGCAACTCTCTTGACGTCAGATAATCACAGGCATCCGCAAGCTCATGTATGTGAAAGAAGGCAAATTGAGCTTTGCTATAATGCAGCATGAACAGCATTTTGAAGCAACAGATGATTGGTTTTGCATGTCATATTAGAAGAACCTCCTGAGTTGTGACTGCTGAATGATAAGAAAGGGCTGGACAAAAAATCTTTTGGCTTATATGTTATTTAGGTTTGATTATTTTTAGGTTAGGCTTGAGACTTCAGATGGTTGTAGCCAACTTGCCAGGTTTTTAACGTTGCGTTTCGACATAACTATGACATGCACAGCAATGCTGGGTTTTATTCTTAAATATGGAATAAATTACTATAGATTTAGTCAACGAGGGATATATCATTGATTTATATTCTCCTCAACTTGAGCTATTTTTTGAAATAATGTTCAGCACATGTTTATCAAAAACAATCAAACCTAACAATGACCTATCTTTTCTGAGGAGGTGATGGTGGCTTTAGATCTATGCTATACTCACTGTAATCACCTTGGGCAATGAAAGATCCCAGTGAGAGAATGCACTAGAATATAAACAAATCAAAAAGGCCCTGGATTTGGTCTGATGGCTCATAGTTATGCTACAGACATGATGAGTTTTCTCTGGTATTGTCCCCACTTTCATTGTATGTGTCCACTTATTAGCCATGTCAGGAATTAAACAAAGTTTTGGACTCTTATTAAAGTTGACTTGTCAGCTATCAAAGTGAATTTTGTTATTCTCTTTCTGTATTTGTTGTATTCATGTTTGATTGTTGGAATACATTTCCTGGCTTAGGGTTAAACAGATTTTTCCCAGGCTACACTGTTCAATTTAAATGGCTCATCCATATGAATCACATTTGTATTGCTTTGGAGAAAAAAATAAACTACAGGACCCCATTTTGTATCAACCTGCTATGTACTCTTTTTTTCCCCAAATATTCCAAATGAAATGCAGTAGCACTTTAGATAATCCTTTGAGACTCTCATTTCCATATCGCAGCTTACCTCTTTGACATGTTTGTACTACTTCACTCAAATTAGCCTACTGCCATCTATTGGTCACTGCCAACTGGAGAACATAGACTACAACTGTGAGGAGCTTTTAGAGGAAGCACACACCAGTTTTATTGAAGGTTTTTAAAGGTGTTTTGACACTTGGTTCATTTCAGGGCTACAAATGGTATCTCAGTTAGATGAATTATGATGCATGTGTGAGCACAACAAATGAATTCACACCCACTAAAGTGACCCACAAGTGAACCACAATCAGAATGTATTGAGTGTTGGTCTGAATATGGTTTGTTTGTGGTTCATTTGATTTGTGCATTGTAAAAACAAAGTGGTCTCGGTCTGCATCATACTGCTTGAGCGTTTCCGAACACCTACCTGTAGAGCTCCCACTGAAGCTCAACAGTGTTAGGTAGTATCATGACAGTTAAAGGCAGGGTCTACGATTTTTGAAAGCCAATGTCGACTTTGAAATCACCAAAACAAACACGCCCCTAACCCAAATAGGTCCCACCCATGTATTTATAGCTCTGCCTACACATGGAAAGAAATGTGTCTTTATCATAGCTGAAGGGAAGAACAATACGATTGCAGATAAACAAACAAGGAAAAATGACACACAAGCATAATCATGCAAAGGACGGCATATATTAGTTCTGTGAAACAAAGCAAAACCAACGTTACTCACCTATCGAAAAGGAAAAAAGTAGGACGTAGGCAAGGCAAGAAGGCAAGAAGTAGGACGTATTAATATAGGATCAGCTTTCCAGCGGAGGGAAGCATATTCACAGATTGGAGTTTCCCGAATCAATAACTCCTGAGCTAAACGCTGTTACTACACAAAACGCGGTTGTAGCTGCCTCTCTACATTACTACGATAGAAAATAGGTGTTATTTGTGGATTAACAGCGTTTAGCTCAGGAGTTATTGACTCGGGAAACTCCAATCTGTGAATATGCTTCCCTCCGCTGGAAAGCTGATCCTATATTAACACGTCCTACTTCTTGCCTTATCGTAAGCTTTTCTTCGCTTTCTTTCTTTGTTTTTATCCTCCATGTCAGTGTTAAAACCGCTTTCTGCTAATGTCACACATGTAGTATTATGTTACTTACGGTAATGTTATGAGGCATGCAGTATGCTTGGGAACCTATATTGGGGTGCTACGGGACTGGGGGAGGAGAATAAAAGTTCGTTTAAGAAGTTATGGTCGGCTGTCGCGTGGTTCATTATAAAAGGTTTATGTTGTACCTATTAAACGACAGAACAACACATGCGCACTGAACACTTTCTCCGCCGCATATTGACAAGCCCCGCCCCTTTCTGCTCATTGGCTACACGTTTGTTTTGATTTTTGTTTATTATTCGGCCCAACTCAGTTTTCTGAAGCATTTCTCAAAAATCAGAGACCCTGCCTTTAAGTTTACAGAGGCAATGTGGCACTAGCAGTTATTCCACAGAGATTAAGATGTAAGGCAGGTGTAATAACAGGATTGTGTTTGTGACTAGAACAATAGTTACTGTATACTACTATAGTTATACGCAATATGTGTAATACATGTAGTGCATCTAAAAAAATGCAGTAAGTCTGTCAAATAAGAGTGCAAGATCTTTCCATTCATATCCATGCCAAGAAAAAGGGAAGCACAAAAAAATGTTGGAAAATGTCTTTATTTCTCATAGATGTTAGTCATTTTAGTAATACAAAATCTTTTTATTTTTTTTTCAAAAACACCAAGACAAAAAGCATCACTTTTCATCAAGCACACGCACGTCAATGCGATCTGCGTCCACCTGCTCGGAGGTGTGGCGCACGCGCACCTCCATATCCCGTATAACGTTAAACCGTCCACCAAGGCTCGTTTCAGAACAGCCACCCTTCACCATGAGCCGGAGGGATACCTCTATCAACTTCTGCCTTTAGAAATCCGACGCCAAGGCGCCGAAGGTCGGTTTCCAGATCAAGCCGTCCGATCAAACCTGAAAACAGAGTTAAAACTGTTTTAAAATATTTGACTACTGCTAATTTACCAAATAAATGATGTTCAACATGTTTATTTACATGTTGCTTCACTGTTTGGCCTTCTTCTCGGAGTTCTGAAGCTTCTCGACGATTTTGCGCTCGTGCCCGGCGGGGTTGTGACGGTTGGTGTTGCAGCTAGCCTCCTTCTTCGTCCTGCCTTTGCGGCTCGCGCACTCTAGCGGTCACACAAGAATACGATTAAAAGCCTGCTGAAGCTACCTCCTAAACACATGTATCTATACCCAAAATTATCTTTATATAGTTTACTGTTTATAAGCTACGGTTGCGTAGAGTATATTTCTTGCATACTGCTGAAAATGTGTGCGATTTGTGTTACGTGGCCTCGAAGGAACGTTTAAAAACTCTAGATATATGCTGCCTTCAAGTGCTACTTGGACTGTTTTGTTTATCAGTTGCGAAATCGCAGTTAGGAAGCGTTTGTGTTTCAGTCCACTGTTACTTTTAGTCAGTTTCATTTACTCTATTCCGGTCTATTTTTTAAGCATTCTGAAATAAAAATAGGGTGTAAGCTTTCAATTCAATTCAACTTCATTTGTATAGGGCTTTTTACAATAGACATTGTCTCAAAGCAGCTTACAGAACAAACATAGAGCAGAAGGTAAACAAGCTAGCGTCTATGGTTTGGTATATTATTAGTTAACTGTAAGTTAGACTAGGAATAGCAGTAACTAGAAAGTTATAACAGTAAAGTATTAACTGTGTCGTTATTAAAAAGTAAAGGATATATATCTTGCGATCAAAACAATTTCCCATGTTTACTTGTAATTACGTTCAGATAATTATTCAGGGAACTCTTATTTACCATCATTCGTACACAGCATAAACTCTGCTTATATTCAATGTTTGTGTCTAGATGTAAACGTGTGTTTATATGCGTGAGCACAAGAGGAGTCTAAAAAAAAGTTGGAGAATCAATATCATACTGGAATACAAATAATTAAAAGTAGTTTGTAAAAGTTTTCTTAAGTCTTGTTTATTAACTTACCCGTGTATCTGTCTGTCAGATTGTAATAATCATATTCGTCGTAGTAGCAATCCTCAAAGCTCGTAGGCTTCAGGTTCTTAACGTCGACGTGACTCATTTTGCTGAGTTACACTTATAAGAAACCTAAGTATTTAGAAAAAAGCAGAATGTTAGCCAAAATATTTTTATACAGACGATGCTGTGCAGGGATGTGACTCCTCAGGCGCTGTTTGTTCCACGCTGTGTTGTTTATATTGGGCTTTGTATACCAGGCTTTATATAAGGAGAAGCTGCTCCGCCTCTTCTCCCTTACTGCCTGAGTCACAATGTTGCATCAGGTCCGAGTTAATGTTTCATTAAAGAGCCCTTAGCCGCATTCAGAAAGATACCATTATCAGATGGCCTTGTTATTTTTATTTTAATGGACTTTATTGTTTTCATAGTGACTTTATGAAAAGTGCGGCCAACTTGAAAATGAAAAGTATTAAAAAAACAAACAAAAAAAAAACTGTTTCTGTTCTATTCAGGTATTTAAAGGGTGTTCCCTTCTGTTTTATTCTGCTTATAGTAATTCCTCCTTGTCCCTTATTCATGGCAGTTATGATTACAGTTATGTTTGTCTCTCTTGACCACACCTGTGTGTGTTCAGCCATTTCCCACATGATCTTTCTGTTGACACAGTGGTGTTTTTTCGTTTTGTTTTGCTTTACCGAGCTTACCCAGTATATACATTCTAAAGATCATTTCAAATAAATTTTTTTATTACTTTATCAAGTGTTTGTTGTCATATGCATGTCTGGTCAAATTCTTGTTGTGTGTGTTATCTCACAACAGCGATGAAATACTAGACACAAACCTTCATTATCCACATAATAATAATTGCACGGGTAGAGACACACTTCAACATTACCATTGTGTGACAGTTGCAGAAACAATGCAACAAACTATCATGATATATAAAGTAAAATTTATATTTGTAAAATTATGAATAACAGCTCACTTTTTATCATGCAAAATTTGTAACCGTGGTCCCATTCAGCTGGTTCACAGGTAAAGGGGATGTGATTAATTGTGCACAGCAGCATATAGAGAGTCTTGTGGGTTTTCTTTGGGTTCTTTGATTTCCTACCATCTCTTAAACCCATTGTATATTTGGTGATTTTTTCCATAGATGTGCATGAATGTGTGCATCACTGCATATCATTTCAAAGATATTCTAACTTATTACCTTGTCTGATTGTAGTTTCTTAGTTTCTTCCTGTTTTATAGCTTAAGAAATGAGACTAATGTTGCACCAAAACTTGAGAAAGTATAGGTGAGATTTGAAACTGCATGTACACAGTTAAGATTTTAGTTCTGTTTACTGAACACAGCAGCAATTCTATTTTTTTCTGTATATGTTCCATACGTTTGTATGTTTGGTCTATGACTATCTCATTGCCTTGCATTGCCTTCTGCAAGTCATAATTTTGCCATTAACAAGGCAAAATAAACACATAACTGTGTCTTTCTTTCACCTGCACTTTGCATGATAATCTTACTTAAAGGTTTACAGTGTTTATCCTATGTCATTTCCTGATGGGAGTGTTCTCTTCTAGGATCCTTTATCCACAGGGAACAACTGGGGGTCACTGAATGTTTTGATGAGGACGAACATGATGGAACTCATATACTATAGCCAGTCAACTCAGTTGAATATCTTTAGAGGATTTCTAGAAAGAACTCTCCATTATCATTAAAACACAAAGTGAAAAAATATCTTTTAGAATAATTATGTACATTACAAAAGTAGAGCTGAGAAACTTCAGAAGCTGTTCTGATTAAATATTTTGGCCACTTTATTGTTTTCCTTAATTTATCAATCGGTATAATCATGTGATAAACTGACCAGTAAATGAATTGTGGAACTACATTTTATACGTTTTTGTTAAATATAATTGTCAGGGTTTTTTTTTTTTTATTTAACTAACTAAACTAAACATGTTCTATTTTCATTGTGTAACCTTGAGGGAAAAACACTGTGTTTTCAAAGTTATCTCTACAACCCTGCAAGTCAGTCTGCCCTACATCCAGTCCTGTGTGTTTACACTGCATGCGTGCAGAGTGTGGAAAACGTGACACATTTATATTACACATGCTTTCTGTGGTGTTTCAAAAGGCTTTCTGATTCACAGTCAGTGAGTTGTGTTCAACTGCACAGTTCATTATTGTCTATTTTTAGAGGAATGTGGCTTCCTGTAAATGCCTCGTGTTTTGGGTTTGACCACAGTGATGTTGAAAAATAGCTATTGAGTGAGTTTTGTACTGAAGTCTGGATTATTCCACAGCCCAAGCTGCAACATGTGTTTATGAGTAGTCAGAGAGTATATACACAGCAGACACTCCTCTGCATATTTCCTTTTTCATGTTCAAAGCACAGCTCAACAACAGAAGAACAAACTGTACAACTCCTTCTGCTGCATGCATGCCTCGGGCTCTCCGTCTCTCATACACACCACCATTTAGTGCTGACTCTTATCAATTTTATTAGATTATTTCTGTCTTGTTTTGTTTTTGTTTTTATTTCTAGATGTTCTGAAAAACATCTAGGCATGATCTTCTAGGTACAGTTAAACTCAGTCTTATCTAAAACCGCCATATCATTGTGTAAATTATTCTCAAATTTCTTTCTCTGACTTATTGTTCTGAGCTCTTGTTTTATCTTTTTCATTTCCATTTGGTTTCCTTTCCTACCATTCCTGGTCTCATGATCAGGTTCTTGGATGTAAGTCTAACTGATGTCATGTCAGAGTGAAGGACTTGGTACAGTAAATATTTACATTATTAACTGAGCTAAGCAGTCCTCAGCTAACAGCTTTTTGCACTAAATACATCCCTCTCTCACTCTTTCTGAGTAAGAATGAGGTCAGGACCACCCTGTTTTTATTACAACCCTGTTTAAAATTAACTTTTCATTATCATGCCATAAAACTTTGGACTCTCACAATGCCATATATTTATGTAGATTATATATATATATACACACACATACACAGGTCCTTCTCAAAAAATTAGCATATTGTGATAAAAGTTCATTATTAAATTAAACTTTCATATATTTTAGATTCATTGCACACCAGCTGAAATATTTCAGGTCTTTTATTGTTTTAATACTGATGATTTTGGCATACAGCTCATGAAAACCCAAATTTCTCAAATTTCTCAAAAAAAAATAAAAAAAATAGCATATTTCATCCGACCAATAAAAGAAAAGAGTTTTTAATACAAAAAAAAGTCAACCTTCAAATAATTATGTTCAGTTATGCACTCAATACTTGGTCGGGAATCCTTTTGCAGAAATGACTGCTTCAATGCGGCGTGGCATGGAGGCAATTAGCCTGTGGCACTCCTCAGGTGTTATGGAGGCCCAGGATGCTTCGATAGCGGCCTTAAGCTCATCCAGAGTGTTGGGTTTTGCGTCTCTCAACTTTCTCTTCACAATATCCCACAGATTCTCTATGGGGTTCAGGTCAGGAGAGTTGGCAGGCCAATTGAGCACAGAAAAAAAAAACATGGTCAGTAAACCATTTACCAGTGGTTTTGGCACTGTGAGCAGGTGCCAGGTTGTGCTGAAAAACGAAATCTTCATCTCCATAAAGCTTTTCAGCAGATGGAAGCTTGAAGTGCTCCAAAATCTCCTGATAGCTAGCTGCATTGACCCTGCCCTTGATAAAACACAGTGGACCAACACCAGCAGCTGACATGGCACCCCAGACCATCACTGACTGTGGGTACTTGACACTGGACTTCAGGCATTTTGGCATTTTCTTCTCCCCAGTCTTCCTCCAGACTCTGGGCACCTTGATTTCTGAATGACATGCAAAATTGGACTACAGGTGCCGCATTCCCCAGGTCAGGCGCTTCTGCCGCTGTTTCTGGTTCAAAAGTGGCTTGACCTGGGGAATGCGGCACCTGTAGCCCATTTCCTGCACATGCCTGTGCACGGTGGCTCTGGATGTTTCTACTCCAGACTCAGTCCACTGCTTCCGCAGGTCCCCCAAGGTCTGGAATCGGTCCTTCTCCAGAATCTTCCTCAGGGTCCGGTCACCTCTTCTCGTTGTGCAGCGTTTTTTGCCACACTTTTTCCTTCCCACAGACTTCCCACTGAGGTGCCTTGATACAGCACTCTGGGAACAGCCTGTTCATTCAGAAATTTCTTTGTGTCTTACCCTCTCGCTTGAGTGTGTCAATGATGGCCTTCTGGACAGCAGTCAGGTCGGCAGTCTTACCCATGATTGCGGTTTTGAGTAATGAACCAGGCTGGGAGTTTTTAAAAGCCTCAGGAATCTTTTACAGGTGTATAGAGTTAATTAGTTGATTAAGATGATTAGGTTAATAGCTTATTTAGAGAACCTTTTCATGATATGCTAATTTTTTGAGATAGGAATTTTGGGTTTTCATGAGCTGTATGCCAAAATCATCAGTATTAAAACAATAAAAGACCTGAAATATTTCAGTTGGTGTGCAATGAATCTAAAATATATGAAAGTTAAATTTTTATCATTACATTATGGAAAATAATGAACTTTTATCACAATATGCTAATTTTTTGAGAAGGACCTGTATATATATATACTGCCATGTATGTAGTAATGTAGTTAAAGGATCTGAAACATTTCAGAAAGTAAACATTACTATGTCACTCATCTTGTACAGTAGAGATCTTGTAGAGTAAATTTACCTATCACATCCTTTATAAGTCATTATAATGAGGAAGGTGGTGGTGATGAGGAGGAAAGGAATACATATATAGGAAGGAAACATAAACATATATAGGAAACTAACACATACAAAAAACTGCATACTTCATTTTATTTCTATAAAACTATCTTTAATAGATAAAAGATTATGTTTTGGTGTTAGGGTCAAATATCTTAAAACAAGTCAAAATTTTAAGTTCTTCTGGGGATCATTCATTAAATTACTTGATTTCACTAAATAAACTACTGTCTGGAATTCCAGGAAAATGTCATCTTTGAATGTAAAAAAAAAAAAAAGAATTTGAAAAGAAATAGAAAAATATCCTTTAATGAAACCCACCTGCCACAGACGTAATGGAGGAGGCACGTGATGCATCTATAAAAAAAAAAAAACAATTTTAATCAGTCAGGGGAAGAGTTAATAGTTTCTGTCCTCGTGTGTATTTTAATTGTAGCTTTGGGGACGCGTTTTCAAAACAAGCCCTGCACAGCTTGTCCCTTCCAGGCTCCCGTAAAAGGCCTGCTCCATTAGCTAACCAACCCGAATCAAAATCGAAAATAAACCTTCTAAACAGAGGTACGGACGTTTATATTTAATTAAAGTTCTGGCGCATTGCCAGTCGCATAGAAATCTGGACATTGCGTTATTAAACCAGGCATTAAAATGAGAAGAGTTATAAATATTTATTAAACTGCACCCGTACGAATAATGCTAATGCTAATGCTAGCAGTGTTGTGTGCCTTAGTGAGGCTGCGCGTTAACGTTTATTCTCATTTAGCGACTGAGAAAGAGTCATTGATGTGTTTGACTAAGGCACAGTGCAGGTGCTGTAACATGCGTTGTATATTCATATCTCAATATACTACATATATTGCATTCACTCAGTTAATGCAAACCTAAGAAATTAAATGTGCATTGGTGTAGAGCAAAGCACTTATTTCTGCAATGTACAGTAATGCAATGAGAATAAAGGGAATATTCAATTCAGAGCCTGTTGTCTCGCATTCACACTCAAGTTGTTTTAATTTATTTACTTCATCACAGTTCTTATAGTATAAATGAAACTTGTGATCTGTTTTTTTGCAGACTCAATGGCTTTAGTGTCTAAAGATACCAAAATTGCTGAGCTGCTGACTGAGCTCCATCAACTAATCAAACAAACTCAGGTGAATGTTTAATCTCTACCAGTTATAACATCCACCATTCATCGAATGCGCCTGTACACCTGCTCATTTGGGCAGTTACACAATCAGCCAATCAGATTACATGACTACAATTATGCAGATGCTGATCAAGAGCTTCAGTTAATGTTCACATCAAACATCCTAATGAAGAAAAATAGGATCTCTGTCAAAGATTACCTAATATGAAAATTTCAGAAACTGCTGATCTGTTGCATCTTTTGCTTTTATGCTTTGTGCTGGTGCTACATGGTTAGCTGATGAATCATGAAACTCAAGAAAAAAATGACAGTTCTTTCAAAAGAATAAAGTTCTGACAAAAGAAGGGCAAAATAAATAAAACAAAATAAAGATGACATGAAATGAGTTATTCTTGAATCAGAATGAATAGATATGATCGGAATAGGACAAATAAATGTAAATATAATGACGGATAGGTAGAACACCAGATGAAATAAAAAGCACACAGGAAACATAAGCAGGGGTGACTGTATATTAATCAGTAAAGGAAACACATCAGCATTGGAATGAATTGCGCTGAGTGAATGGATTTGTTTTTATTTATGCTTTTTAAATGAATTCCACAGACTGTTATCAATAATTATTTAATATCAGTTTATTTGGTAGGTTGACTGCAATCATCAGGATCTACACAGATTCATTTCCTATTATTTTAATTATGTATTCGTTTTTTACATTGTAATTTACAATTAGTGATTAATTATTACAATATGTATGAACCTTAACCCAGCTTTCATGTCAATATTTGCATGAGATTATGTGACCTTTTACACACTGTTCCTACACTTTGTACACTAAAAAAAAAAAAAAAATCTTTTCCCCTTCCAGCACTTTTCTTCTGGCTGTTTATTGTGTTCAAATAAAAAATAAAAATAGACAAACATATGGAATTCCTGTTGTTCAGTGTTTTTTTTCCCCCCTCTCATTTATTCACTGATTTTCAGGAGGAGCGCTCACGCAGTGAACACAACCTACTCAATATCCAGAAGACACATGAAAGGATGCAGACTGAAAACAAAAGTGAGTCAACATTAATCATACATTATCAGCATTTTTCATTTTATTTACTTAATTAAACACTATTCTGTATTAACTAGCAATACACAAGAACATCAGAACTTTTTCTTTCTCCAGCATCTCCATACTATCGAACAAAGCTGCGCGGACTATACACCACAGCAAAAGCAGATGCAGAGGCTGAATGCAGGTAAATACAACATAGTACACATGCACCATTCACCAGCCAAATATTTAGATGCACAAATCAGTTGAACGCAGTAACTAAACACTACAGCACAAATCTTTTTTATTTTATTTGCATTTTGAGGGATTGTAAACAGAGAGCTCCATCTTGTGGTATAGAACACGGTTCTACTTTTTTGGTGACCTTCTTATATATAACAGTTATATATATAATACGTTTTTAAGTGTGTATATATATCATATATTCTGCAGTATATTGCGGCACGCTCTTGACAAGATTGCAGAAATTAAATCACTCCTGGAAGAGAGACGTATCGGTGAGTTATTCAAAGTGTGTTTCAGTGTAAGAGTTTAGCTCTCAATATTTAGGTGTTTATGTTCTTTATATGTATTATGACTTAAGCAAAGCAGGAACCATATGAAGTCCTTAGAAATGTCATTGTTATTAGAACCTTTGGTAGTTTAAATAAGTATGTTTCTGACTGACATGCATGGCCTCGACCTCTTTCTCATATCTTAGCTGCAAAGATGGCAGGGGTGTACAACGACAGTGACCCACCCAGGAAGACCATGCGCAGAGGTGTACTAATGACCCTGTTACAGCAATCTGCAATGACGCTTCCACTATGGATCGGCAAACCAGGTGAAAGGTAACGGCTCGTATTCTCCACTTTCCCATCCTTTGATTATCCTAACAGAGGAGAAGTGAAGCGTAACTCTTCTGTTCCTGTTGTTTCTCTGCTTTAGTCCACCCCCTCTGTGTGGAGCGATACCCGCGAGCAGTGACTACGTGGCAAAGCAGGGTGATAAGGTGGCAGCTCGGGTGAAGGCTGTGGATGGCGATGAACAGTGGATCCTGGCAGAAGTCGTTAGCTACAACCACTCTACCAACAAGTAACTATTTACAATAATAATAGTGATAATAACTATTCTACCACGTGAAAGTCGAACTGGGATTTATAGTAGGTTGGAGCTGTAGGTTAAAGCTAAGAAGAAACATATCTGTTCGTTATATTTAGGTTCTGAAAGTAACTTCATTCTTTTCCTAGGTATGAAGTAGATGACATTGATGAAGAAGGAAAGGAGTAAGTGGCATCTCTAATATTTACATTTATACAACAGTACTGGCTGTAATTTACATTCATCTAAAACTAACATTGTATAGTTTGAAGAGTTTTTTATGTTTCATGGCTGTGTGTTCTCTCCCGTGACTCTTCTGTTGCACTAGGAGACACACTCTAAGTCGAAGAAGAATCATCCCTCTGCCACAGTGGAAAGCCAACCCAGAGACAGACCCCGAGGCACTTTTCAGCAAAGATCAGCTGGTGCTGGCTCTTTACCCACAAACCACCTGCTTCTACAGAGCCTTGATTCATAATCCCCCACACCGGGTGAGCACTGGGGTGAACGTCTGGGAAAAGTGGAGAATCGCAGCATACAAATAAAGACAGTTGTAGAAAATTGTGTATTTCTTAGAACATACGGTATATTTAAATTAAATCAACAAAATTAAATCACTCAGGTTCCCAACATTAAGTTTCAGAAATCTCATGGAATATAACCTTAGCTCCATTATTCTGATTACTCTTAAATGGTTTGGGTTCAGAATAATAGATTTTAGAAAGGATTTACAGGATCACTGTCCAGTACAGGGGTCAGGGAACAAATGTGATACCCAAGCTTTAAATTGTGAAAATGTTAGAGTTGTGGCAAATTGGGGAACAGTTCACAAAAAAAAAAAAGGATCAGTATTCATGACAGAGATAATGTAACACTATATAATAATATTACAATATAATTAGGTTTTTGATTTGATATTAGTTAAAATATTTGTCAACCTTAATGTTTTAAACTTTAAACGTACTCCTCAGATCTCATTGTAATGCCAGTCATGGAAATGAATGATGATAAAATATTGCCTGCCCCAAGCCTGTAACATCACCAGATACTGGTCCTACACCAGCAGCATTTTGTTGTTGAACCTGATTTTGGTGATAGAAGCATAGAAAAGTTCAAAATTAGACACCAGCACTAGAACTAGCACCCTGCCCAAAGTGCTAAATGTCTGTTATCTTTGTATAGGACAATTTAATAGCTATGTATCTTCAAATGAAAGAAGGAATTCCTCTACTTATAATGTCATTAAATTTTTTAGTTATGCTTTAACCCAGGAAAAAAAGTTTAAGGCTGAATATATATAGAATATCATACGTTTCTATAACTTGTGACAAGAACAAAGACCAAAAAGGTGTCTGTAAATGAATCTAATAAGTAAGTTGATCTTACTATTTTAACCTTATCATTTAAATTGCAGCCACAGGATGATTACTATGTGCTGTTTGAAGATACGTCCTACGCAGATGGCTACTCACCGCCTCTCAACGTAGCCCAAAGATATGTTGTAGCCTGTAAGGAGAACAAGAAAAAGTGAGGAAGAAGACACTTGACCTGGACCTGGACCTGATTGAGTGGTCTTGATTTAGGAGGACTGGTGTAGAATCAGACATCTGCTGCATATACAGTAGTCACTACTTCACCAAATGGAGATACCAGGACAGAACATTTGAAAACCAGCGCTGATTAAAATGTACCTGGGATGGGATAAATGTGTGTTTATATTTGTTCATGACTCTTGGATTATCATTGGTATAAATGGTGAATTAGCATAATTTGGGATGTTTATAGATCAAGTGTTTTTGTACAACGTTCCTGCCAGTGTGGGGCCAAAGAAAGCGACTGCAGATATGCAGTGTAACAAAATAAAGAAACGTTTTTCAAGATTGTTGTGTAGTTTCTGCTTACTGTTTATGTGTAATAGGAGTGTATTTGAGTTAAAACTTCACTTTCAACCGACACTTCCGGGTCCGTTCTGACCTGCTATTGGCTGAGACTTCATTTGTACCTTCCCATGGCGGCGATGCGGGGAATTTAAACATGGCTGAAGCGGTAGGATTGCTAATGTTTACTGGGGCTACTCTATAATGATGCAACGGTTACGGTTTATTGTTAATCTTTCCATGTTGTGCGGAAGTCTTTCTGTGATTCCTCTCTTACATACATCTGTATTTAGCTTGCTAGCACCATAATAACACTATATTATTTTTATACAAACACCTTATAGTGTGTCTACTCTCAGCATCCTTGATAAGATTATAACGACTGAATGGAGTCCATACACTCATGATTTTGTTCCTTTATTTTCCCTTGGTCTGATTTAGGGACGTGATAGTGATGTTGAGATTATTGCACTGAATCGAACAATCCCACCTTCCAAACGAAGGCGTATCCTCGAACCTTCAGCCATCACGCCTGCGCCCATTTACTTCAATAAGGTACAGTACTAACACCAATAAATGGTCATGTATTCACTGCCTTAATGTGTTTGCTAGCCATATTTTCTCAGCAAGGGTTTTTATTCTCTTTTTTTTTCACTACAGGGTATGAAACAATAAATTTCAACATAATGTATTTTTTTTGTCACTTTTCTTTGAGAATGCTTTGACTAAGCAGACTACTTGCTTGCCTCTGAAATGTCACATTCTCAGACGTTAGACATTAACTTGATCAGACATAAAGGTTGTTGAAAACGTGACAGTCATTTGATTTGATTTCAGGTCACCAGGAGCCGTCAAAATAAACCAACCTTCTTCGCAAAAAAAAAGTGCACAGGTAGCAGGATACAGTCTAATTTTAGGCTATTTACATTTATATTTCTGGCATTTATCAGACACCTTTATCCAGAGTGACTTATATTTTATACACCTGAGCAATTGAGGGTTAAGGGCCCTGCTCAGGGGCCCAACAGTGGTAGCTTAATGGGCTTGGGACTTGAACTCATGACCTTCTGATCAGTAGTCCAACATCTTAACCACTAGGCTACCACATCCCAATTTATGATCACATAAACCCAGTACTAAACATGTCATAGAAGCCATAGAAGCCAATGCTGCTATGTTTGTGGATGGATAGATGTCATTGAAGAAGTCAGGCAGTGGCCTTCATCTCTGTCCAGGAGTAAAAACAAGCCATTCAGCATAAACCTGAGTGACTCTGATGAGGAACCAAGACCAGATCAACCTCAGTGAGTGATTCATTGCATTAATTAGCATATTAAGCATTTGATGTTTTTTACTTAGAATTACTGTTTGCCTTTCTGTACTTAGGGTTTTAATACAAATACATTTTTTAAGCTGAAGAATTCATTTGTAGAATATTTCATTGTTTTAGATATCTCAACCAGAAACTGGATGCACTGAGCTCACTCCTGTGTTTATCACCCAAAAGACCTGAAGATATTCTAGACTTCAGTGTCTGTTCCTCTGGAAAAAACAACTGCAATGATGGCAAGGATGACATTATAATCGTTTCCTCTGAGGATAAACAAAAAAGACACCCAGCCAAACCTAAGTGCAGAAAACGCACCCAAGAAATCTTACTGAAATTTCGCTGGCAACAGGAAATGCACAAAGTTTCAGTGCTTTCAGTAAGATGGAGAGTTTTCTTACAGTGATAAGACAGTGTACTGTGTAATGTGATTGTTGATAAGAGCAAGCAAAACTATATTTGAGGTTACTTCCCTCAGCAGAATGACAGTAATCTTTAACCTTAATAGTATTACTTAATATCAATATTATAATTTTACATTTGTTTTAAATTTGCAGACAGATCCTCTGAGCAAGGCTGTAGCTCAGTTATCTGTCAAACTTAAAGTCCCACCCTCTAAAATACTGCTATTGAGGAATGCTGCTAAGCTTCCTGTGCACTCCACAATCACACAGTTAGATCTGGGCACTGCAGACATCATAGGTGAGTGATTGATCATTTACTAGTCAATAGTCATTAATTATCATGGCTGACACTTTTCTCTACATCTTGCCTTTTGTGCCTGTGCTATCAGACTGTCTTTTGATAACTGACAACAAAGAAGATGAAAGCAGCTGTGATGTCATCACCGTGCGACTGCAGGGCAAAGAAAAGGGATCTGCAAAGGAATATTCCTTACATAAGGTGAGTGAAATTCCAGCTCTATTTATATATTTATTTATTGGTGTTTTATTTTGGAGGACTTAATGTCGTTTTTATTGATTTTGTACTCTCTCTACCACTCAGAATGCTCCTCTGGGTTCCGTCCTGTCTCAGTACACTAAAGGTCTGTCTGCTGTTTCTAAGCACAGGGTCAAATTTCTCTTCGATGGGTTAAAGGTGAAACTCCATCAGACACCTTCACAGCTGGATATGGAGGATGGTGATGTAATTGATGTCTGGGCCTAATTTTTACAACAGTGTTGTTTCATATCAGTTGCCTCATTTGCCTTTATATAATTATTGAGGTTTAGATTTGAGTATGTTTGTGTAGATAATGCTGTCTAATTTAAAATCTACATATTTATTCATTTTATAATCGTGTGTATAGTTAGTTTTTTTAGTTTTTTTTAGTGACTAATAAAAGACTTGCTGTAATACATTGTCTTGTTGAATCGGTCTGTGTTAACTGAAATTAAGCAAAAGTATAAGTACTTTTGGAAGGGCAAAAAAGGTGTGCAGTTTAAAATGATCACTGACTGGGTTGATTATCTATTTGATGAATGATTTGATATGCTAATTTGTCCGATTAAATGTTTTGTTTTAGAAGTTACTCTAACTCAATCAGAGAAAACATTACAAATTAGGATTAAATCTTTAAAAACAAATATATATATTCACCAGGCCATCCCAAATCTTTTGCCATCTACAGCCTAGATTCATTTTATGCATATATCTGAATATATAAATATTAAACTATTTATTAGAGACCTAGTTTTACAAATTAGGCCCCTTGTTATTGTCAAAAATTGTTATTGTCATGCTTCTGTGTGTCATCGTCAATTAATCATGTGATTTGTATTTGCGTCTACACCTCAATTGTTGAGTCTATACTCGGCTCTTCCATCACCATTTGGTACTCTGCTATACCATTTGGTATGTTGCAGCCGATTACCTTCTCAGCAGATAACCGGCTGCAATCTACCACCTCTTCAGGATCTGTACACTTCCAGGACCCCGAATAGGGCAGTTAAGATTGTGGCTGACCCTTCTCATCCTGGGCAAAATCTCTTTGATGCACTTCTATTTTGCGGAAGGCTGCGGTCTATAAACAACTTTTGCTTCTGTTTCTTTACATCTGCAACTGGCCTAATCAACAACATCCAGGACCCAGCATGGTCTGTTATTCACCTTTTGTACCTTAATAAACTACCCTACCACTTCTCAGACACATCACATTAAACATTCACAAATCTGACTGTTATAATGCACCTTCCTTTATTACACTGGTCCACTGTTGTATATCCTGCACTAATGTACAGTTAATTTTTTTGTTTCAGTTGTAATATAGTTAACATTTCTAATTGTATATTTGCACATCATGCAAATATACATGTCTCTATTCTTGTTTATTTCCAATTGCTTGTTTGTTTGGGTTTTTTTTTTTTTTTTTTGCAAATCTTTGTTTACATACATTATTTTTATTATAGTTTATTGTACATACATTTTTATATTATATATATATATATATATATATATATATATATATATATATATATATATATATATATATATATATATATACACACTACAGTTCCTGGCAATAAACCTGATTCTGGTTCTAATTATAATAGAGGCATGTTGTGTTAAGGGGCGGGGCTTACACAGATGTCGACGTTTCTGGCCAATCACAGTGAATGATGTAAAACAAAAGAGGACGTAACGAAAATTCTGAGCTGATTCAATATGGCGGCGCCATAGTGCCGTTTCAGAGCAACAACCGGGATAAACAAAATAAGAGACGGTTATATTATCGGATTGTTTTGGGTTTCTGTCGGTCAATGTAACATTTATACGAATAAACCAGTAGCTCTGCTTCAGCTAGGCGTTGAAGAAACAGTGTGTAAGTGCTGTAGACGGACTGACTTCACCACTATATTACAGGTAAACAACTGGACTCCTGATGCTTCTGATAGACACAAACATACCACCAACAACTGTCCTTTTTTATTAACTTTTGCGTCTAATTAACACGTAATGTCCTGCGAATCGTTTTGTCATATTTTATTTTTTATATACTAAATGTTGTTTGTTTGTTTATTTAAGACAGTGACGTTGCTTCATAGTGTAATACGAGGTAAACGCGTCTTAAAGGTGTAGAAAATGACCCCGAAATGTTGTTCCTTGTCAGTAAAGTGTGTGAAATGTGGGTAAAATTATAATATTAAGACTTGTGAAATATGACATAACGTCTTTTATCTTAAAGGAGTCAGCTGCTGTGCACGCGCTGCTGGAACAACCTAATTTCTTCTCACTAGATGTTGGTCAATATTCAGGATATGGAGACGTCTAGTCAGCAGAAATAAATGCAGCTTTTTACCATATAAGCAGTCTGAGAAATCAGTGATTACACAGCACAAAAGATTGCATTTTCTTCCATAGGTGACAAAGTTACCAAAAAAAACAAAACAAACAACAACAGTTGGCTGTAGTGTGAAATCAGGCGAAATCATGAGGATAAATAGACTTGTTATGAGGCTTTCTCATGATAAGAAGCTGATGCTTGATATACGGCATCATTTCAGATGTCAAAAAGAAACAGGGGTCGACAACGAGTCTCCACTAGATGCGTGACTGTAATTGTCACCGTAAAGGAAAACTGTGTGTGTGCAATTAATGGGAGATGTGAAATAATCTGATCCGCTATTTAGTTCTTCATTAATAAGATGTTTGTCTTTACTTAAAAATCAAAGGCTCCTTTTGTCAAATCTGACACACTAAATGACCTGCTTGTTAAAATGTTTGTTTGCAGTCGATCCAAAGGGTTTACAGTCTTTCACACTATATTCTAAAACTGGTCTTGATTTCGTTTTATTTACGTATTTGTTTTTGTTTATTATTACCATTTCATGAGACCTGGCCACATAGGTTGCTTAACAAATACAAAATAAGTCGACATTCAGTTGTAGCAGTTGACTGTTTCATTAATCAGTCATTTGGTGATTTTTGTAAAGAAAAGGTACAGGACCATGTAGAGGCACTTTCTACAAACTCTCAATTTAGTTTTTCAAATAAATGAGTTTTTCCTGTACATTTGGGTGACTGGGTCTGAAGATTCATGCACACATTTTTATCTAGATTAAATAGTTTGTGAAGGTGCAAGTAGTTCAGCAATGGTTTGTTCTATTAAAATCTCGGTTTAAACTTTTGAAGCTAAAGTTTCTCAGGTTTCATTTAAACAGTGGGTGCAGACGTATTCCTGATGCACACTTTGTGGCATTATGTTTCACATGTACTTGGTTTGATTATCGGAAGTCACAGACCACCTTACCTGTACACTTCTGCTTTATGACTCAATTTCTAAGGATCAGAGCATAGAAGTTTAGCTTTTTTATTTAATTTTTTTTAAATGCTTTAGGCTCTTTTTGATGTTCCATTAGTAAATCTCTTTTTAATGTATATTATCTCTCTCTCACACACACACTCTCACTCTCACCTCTGTGTGGGTGTACAGCAGCGATGTCATTTGCCGAGCCGACCACAGACACCACACCCTTCTTCTCTGATGATGAGGAGGAGGAGGGGACAGATATAAAGGGAGAGGGGCATTCAAATCAGCCGGAGGCAGAGTGTCCGAGTGGAGTGTCCAATAAGAGAGCAGTGATGACCGTGGTGGTTCTCTGCTACATCAACTTGCTGAACTATATGGACAGATTCACTGTAGCAGGTATTAAAATATATACAACAGCGTTCACACACATTATACATGGCATAATGGCATTATAACAGTCTAGGCTCTAAAAATACAAATTAAATGATGCAGTTATCCAAATCTTCTGCTCTAAATCACCTTTCTGAAATACCATTTCAAGATTATTTCCTATCGTTCTTAAATACCGTAGAAGTTTCTGAATAAAGTGAGAAGGAATAGAGAAGAAATTGGCAGCACTAGATTCACATGAAATGAAATTTTAGGCAGTGTTTTTTTTTCTTAACAGCATTCATAATTACTCTGAGCGATGTGTGAGGCTCGCATGATCTCCCACTCGTGTTGTAATGCCGATCAATATCACTGAATCACTGAATGGCTGGGTCCCAGGCAGCTAGAGCTGTAATGTGGTACATGGATCTCTATATACTGTACAGAGCTAACATTAGGACCCACAGTCTTTAACATTTTATTTAATCAAGAAATCACAATTAAACAAAGCCTTAACCTTAATCTTAAATATATTTATATCTAAATAGATGTAAATGTAATATGTCCACCGATAAAAGCACTGTACAAATATAATGAATGAATTGAACTCAATCTTAATCTATAAATGATCTCTGGACAAACTAAAAGCTTTCTTCCCAAATTCAGATGTCCCTGTATATTTGTTTGTTTGTGCAAATATGAAAGAAGCTGAACAGTAAATACTTTCTAATTTGACAAATTTGTAAATCTGGTTTCCTTTCATGTAGGTGTGCTTCCGGATATTGAGAAGTTCTTCAACATCAGTGATGGCAAATCTGGGCTGCTCCAGACTGGTATGATCTTGGTGGTGGTGGTGGTGGTGATGATTGTGATGGTCATGAATGTATCTGCCATGAGTACCAAAACTTACTGTATCCCTATTGTCTCAGTCTTTATCTGCAGCTACATGATTCTTGCACCAGTCTTTGGTTATCTGGGTGACCGGTACAACAGGAAGTTGATCATGTGTGTGGGCATCAGCTTCTGGTCCTTAGTGACATTAGCCAGTTCCTATGTCGGCAGAGATGTTAGTAGCATAACTAAACTTTTTCCCTTATAGTGACTCATGAGTTTTACTTACATTTGCATACTAAACAAAATCAGCCACAAAGTATGTCTTTATAATTTTAGGGTATGATAAAGTGACCTGAATAATTGTCGTCTGTCTCTTTGTGTGGCAGCGTTTTTGGGCATTGTTGCTGACGCGGGGGCTTGTGGGGGTCGGCGAGGCCAGTTACTCCACCATCGCTCCCACCATCATTGCAGATCTCTTCATCAAGGAGAAGAGAACCGCCATGCTCTCTGTCTTCTACTTTGCCATTCCTGTGGGCAGGTGAGAGAAGTGTTTCCTCCCGGAACTATAAAGCTGCAGGATTTCTAATTGTTTTTTTTTTTAAACACTGCAACAGATGACCGATGAAAATCTGTGCACAAGCCTAATGAATTTCTGTGATTGTTTGAATTTGTATATAAATGCTTAGGGGTATAGTGTTCATAGAGTGTTAGAGAATAGTACAGCAGTTATTGATCATTGTCTTAAAAAAAAAAAGATCTACTCTCTTGGAACCCTGTGGGAATATCTCCTTCAAAACACTAAATAAAGCCTTAAAAATCATACATACACAGTCAGTCAGAAATCTTTTGAGGAACTGAAGGTTTCCTCAGCTATAAGAGTTGGTGGATGACTTCACAGTTCATGGATGACTTCCTGTTTTTCATTTCCGTGGTAAATCAGACACCGTAACCATAATGTAAAATCAAATGAAAAACGTGATGTGGCAAGCATGAAGTAACACGACCGAGGTTGAAATTGTTGAGATTTGTTGTTCTTTATACACAGTTCTTGTGCTTGTCCGTAAAGTCTGTAAAAGTGTCATTTGATCCTAAGGAATTTCTAAACATATTTTGGAGGAAAAGATATCCATGATGTAAAATTAACACATTCTTATGACTTTAAAGTTCTAAACCTGTTTTCCATTTACTTTGTGCACTCCTGCAGCATCCTCATTGTGCATCACATTTCTTGTTTTCACTTTCTATGACACAGTTATAGAAAGGACCTCATACAGAATGCTTATGGTTTTCATCCTGTTTAATTTCTTGAAAGGGTGAAAGGTTTTGGCAGAAACATGCGATGCTACTTTTTAGTGCTTGTTAGTTTTGAAAATGCTTTTACTGCTTTTACTGTTCTATAATGTTCAGGTTGTCTGCAAAAAAATATTTATTTTTCTGTTTTTCAAAATTTACCAAATGATGCTGTTCGTTTATTGTCTCTCCCTCTCTTTTCCAGTGGCTTGGGCTATATAGTGGGATCAGCAGTGGATAAAAGGGCGAGAGACTGGCACTGGGCTCTGAGGGTAAGTCTATTAGCACATCATGTTCCATCTGCAAACTTACAGTTTCACTCTGATGTGACATTCACACTTGTAATGACTTGTACTAACACCTCCATGCCTGTCTCTCACTCTCTGTTAGGTTACACCTGCACTGGGACTTTTAGCTGTGCTGTTGTTGATTTGTGTGGTGAAGGAGCCCAAGCGTGGTGCTATAGAATCTCGACCCGAACGCACCCTGCACAGGACCAGCTGGCTTGCTGACATGAAAGCTCTCTTCAAGAAGTCAGTAGTGTTCTGATTTTGCAGCTTGGACATTTTATACATTTTATAACTCTTTAAGAACACTTGCCTTTTGTTGTTATTCTGTAATCCTTGATTCATCACTTAAATTTTTATATCATAGACAACCTTTTATAACTTGCCAGTCAAGAAAATTGACATGACTGGCAAGAGTAGAGCAAACACCTTCTTCCTCTGGGACACGTGATACTTAACTCCTCATCTTTTTGATCTGCCACTCAAGTTGCACCACATATCTATCTGCCCTTTTCCACATACATGAACTCTCAGATGCCTGCAAGTGATTGACAGGGGATGGAGAGTATGCCACTCCTACCACACACAAAGTCTATAGGTCATGGGTGGTTCTGTCATTAACAGGATTCTAACTAGGATGAATGCTTTTCTTTTGCTCTGTTCAGGAGCCCCTTATATACATCTCTTAACTGTGACCCGTCTGTTGTTTTTTATTTTTTATTTTTTGCAGTAAAAGTTTTGTTCTGTCGACGTTTGGTTTCACGGCAGTGGCATTTGTCACAGGATCGCTTGCTCTTTGGGCTCCTGCCTTCCTCTTCAGAGCAGCAGTCTTCACTGGGGAGAAGCAGCCATGCATCCAGGAGCCCTGTGACACCTCTGACAGGTTATATGTGTACACACACACACACACACACACACACCGTGCGCACACAGGGAACATAGTGACACCTTAATGCAGCTCCTGTTGCATTACACTGGACATTTCTTATATCATATGGTACACTGATGTTACAGAATTGGTTAGTGCATTGTTGTCACTTTACTGGTAACAGTGTGTGTTCAACCTCATCTTCAGCATAACTCTTGACACACTGCTCTTACTGTTGTCATGGGCACAGTTCCAGTTTGGTGAAAACAACTTTCTTTTGTTTGTCTTCGGTCCAGTTCTTGTATTTTGAATATACAGAGAAACACACACACACACACACACACACACAATTATGCCTCTTCTATTAATTGTGGCCCAGTGTCTGAATGTTCTAATACTCTGCCTCTATTGTCTCTAGTCTGTATTTTGGCATCATCACGTGTGTGACGGGAGTGTTGGGTGTAGGGATGGGTGCCGCAGTCAGTCAGCATCTGAGGAAAAGCACACCACGTGCAGATCCACTCGTGTGTGCTGCTGGCCTCCTCCTCGCTGCTCCCTTCCTTTATCTGTCAATCGTCTTTGCCCAGAGCAGCACCATAGCTACCTATGTGAGTCTGTCTTACACTGCTAGCAATACATCAATTTTTCCTCCCCTCATTCTCACCCTTACTGTTGTTTCTCACAGTTTTTTTTCACACATCTTTCATCACTCTTTTTTTTTTTTTTTGTATTTATGTCTCTTCTTTTATTCCATGTCTCTAGCACTGGTTTTGTGCTAAAATGTCTCTGAAGTGGTTGATATAAATGTGCCTTAGGTATTAATTTGCATTTTATTATGCAAATGTATAAAAATTATACAGTCATTTCATTGTAGAATGTAGTCCGTATTTTGAATCTACTTAGTTTGTTTTTGACAGGCATTGGTGGCAGTTACATGACAAATGACACTCACGGACAAGTTTATTAGGAACATCTGTACACCAGAACATTCATGCAGTTACCTAATCAGCCAATCATATGGCAGAATGCACCGCATATAATCATGCAGAAGTACATTGTGTAGCTTTTGCCCACAACACTGCCACTCACTAAGTGTGAAAATCCCCATCAGAATCGGAAACCAACCTGTCTGGTGCCAAGAACAAACACTTTTTCATGAAGTGATGAAGAAAAGTAGAACCCAAAACCTAAAGTAAAAAATGCTGTGGGGTTTTTTTGTTTGTTTGTTTATAATTAGCATTATAAAGTCATATCCATCCTGAGTGTGTATGTGTGTATCTGATTTGTAGATTGACTGTGTCTTCGGATGACCTTTTTGTATATTTCTTGTTTGACTCAGGTCTTCATCTTTTTTGGTGAGATGTTCCTGTCTATGAACTGGGCCATTGTGGCTGACATCCTTCTGGTGAGCTTCCTTCTCTGCTTGCTTATATTTATTATAAAATGAAGTGTGGCATTAAAGATTTATCATGGATCTTTTTCTGTCCCCCCCCAAGTATGTTGTCGTCCCCACGCGGCGCTCTACCGCAGAGGCATTCCAGATCGTCCTCTCTCACCTGCTGGGAGATGCTGGGAGTCCCTACCTCATAGGAGTGGTGTGTGTCACTGTGTTACCCAAACAGTGAAATAATCAGTTTAATCTGTTGTTTTGCTCTATTAATAATTCACTGATTTCATTTCCATGTGTTAGGTGTCCGACTCACTGAAACAGGCGGACTCTTACATGTGGCAGTTCCGCTCCTTGCAGATCTCCCTCCTGCTCTGTTCTTTTGTTGCCGTCGTGGGCGGAGGTTTTTTCCTCACTACAGCCATTTTTATTGAAAAAGACCGACACCTTGCAGAGAACTATGTTCCCTCAGGTGAGTGGATTACTTGCTAGGATCACTAAAATGATCTGTGCTACATTTGTTATCTGTATTTATCCAGCTGCCATCACTTGTAAATCATGTACAAATGATGACATCACAGCCTGTCCATTCCTGCCTGGGAGTCCAAAAGAGCAAAACTGCCAATGTTTTCAGGGGAGAAGTGATAGCACTCTCTCTGTCTCTCCCTTGTCAGTCAAAGCAGCACTAGTCTGGGCTTATGCATGCATTAAGGACAGATGTAGTGCTATTCTGTGTTACAGTGCCCAGTGATGCAGCACAAGCAGCAGTTTAAAAATCTTTAGATAAAAATTATTTTTATATATATATATAATATATATATATATATATACACATAAAGAAATTTTGGTTTGAGGTCAAAGGATAAATATAAGATGATTGAGCAAAGTCTCCCAATAATTTTGAAGAAATTTGCAAGTGAAAAATGAAGGGAGTTCTACAAAAACCTCCCTTAAACATGTATTCTAACTGAGTTTTAAGCACATAGGTTGTTAATTCAGAGAAATGTGTCAATTCAAAGATGTTCAAGATAAAGATTATTCCTCTAATGTGCTCAGTATTACAGCTAAGTTTGAAACGTCATATCTGTTTTCTTTAGATGATTCACCGATCATTGTCCCTAAGAGAGGAAGATCCACCAAGGTGCCAGTGTCGAGTGTTTTAATTTGAGCGAAATAAGGACATGGAAGAATCTAGGGATGTTCATCATACTGAAGGAAGTAGATGGATGTGCCTGATCTTAGCACCACTACTGGAGTAGTATGGGTTGAATAGAGTCACTGATTGAAATTTCACCCCTTCAGGGATTTTTAGGATAATATATTATGTGTTATGGTTATATTATTAACACCTTTATTGTTTTGGGGAACATGGCTAACAGTCAGAAATTGTGACATGGCACTTCTGGAGGACTTGTTTTGTTGGAGCATTTAGCATCCCAGCATTTAGAGAAGAGCTGTGTCTCTTACTGAGGAAACCTGAATGCTGTGGAATTATGGGAAATAGTCTGGAACAACACATGATCTAGGAAGAAGTTAAAAAGCACAAACTGTGTTTTAAACCTCAAGCCAAAAGGAGGGGATTTTAACCTTTTGTTGTTGTTTTTTTTTTTTTTTTTAACCAACTTTATTTTCGTTTGTTTTAATTAATCTGATGTACAGACTAATGTAACTTGACAGATATTATTTTCCTGTGCTTTCTGTAATCACACTATATAATCTTAATGACATGACTATGCATTGACCTGTAATGTTACGTTACCTCAATTACCTTTATACACACTGTAATATTTCAATACGTCACACATACTAATCCAGATCTAGATCATTTTCTTTGTTTTTGGTTAGGTTGAACTCCAAAAAAAGTCATTCCTTTTTCTTTTTTTATTTATTTATTTTTTTAAGAACACTATGGGGTATGTAAGAAGTGTTTTATTGTTTTGGAGGAGCTGTAATTTTGGAATGACGAAGTTTGGCAAAGCATGTTTGTTTTTTTAAACCATTAAATTATACTTCAGCTCATGTGTTTGTGGTCTTTTTTACTCACATATTCTGAATGCTGTATATTCTTAAAACAGCATGTGTATTATACTAGTCTATAACGTCTTAGTCTTTACCATTAGCTCATTACAAGTTATTTTCTGCTCTGTCCAAAGCAATCACCTTTCCAGCAGTGTTACTCATCCTGCCCCCCTTTCTCTCTCTCTCTCTCTCTTTCTCTCTCTGATGGGGAGCATGATGTTGTCTTCAGTTGCTGTGGTTTCCTGTTTGTAGGTGGGAAAGACAGGTTCGGTAAATTTCTCACTACATTGCAAATTAGCCGAGCAAATGCAACATGAAAACAGTTCTCAACTGCTCTGAGCTGTAGTGGTATAGCGATGATTTATGCAACTGCTTTAAGGTGTGTGTTTTCAGGGAAGCTAAATGTCATGAGTTCAGCTGAGCCAAAAAAAAGGGAAACTATGAAAAGAATCATATTTTGATATTTATGTTCTTTTTTTTTTTCTTAAATCATCTCACTCTGGAACAGGTGGTTGGTAATGAATTGTTTAAGAAAAAAACACATTCCCTCTCATTGATCTAATAAATAAATGTAAAGATTTCTCACATTTCTTCAGAAAAGTACTATAGAGGTTATGATCTCTGTGCGATTCTGCCATGCTTATGTGATAAAAGGAAAAAGCACTGTGGTGCTTCAGTCACTAAAGTTATTCAATTTAAAACCCGATCACAGAATATATTTGAATTGTTCATTTTGTCGTGTGTATTGTTTGCTATAAACTGAAGTGTCTACACCTCTAGAAGAAGGATATGAATGTACAAAAATTGGAAAGTAATAAAATAAAGCACAAGAAAAAAATTTTACAAAAAAAACAAAACAAAAAAAAACAGTTCTTAGAAGGGCAGAACTGAAGCCAGGCAGATGAATGAGCAAGAAACGACTCCGAGAGATTAGCTTAGAAACTGGAGGTGGAGGCTACGACGACATTCAGAAAGAGCCTATGAGGAGGGAGAGACTGAGTGTGAGAGAGCGGGCAGAGGAAAGATAAAGAAAGAAAAGGGTTAGGGATGGCCTATTTCTCTACAACACTCAAATGCCATTGATGTGCTTGTTTAAATAGATTATGAGCTGTTTGGACTGATGAGAGGAGAGTTGAGAGTCAGGCAAAAGGTAAAAGAGGCTTAGGCGTAGACAAAAAGTAGGAGAACCAAAATGGTGAAACTCAGAGTTTAAACTGGTGGTGAATTTGTTCTGGTGTGTGACGTGTGAGATCTGGCCTCCGGCTCGGTGAAGCACCCTGACAGGCAGATCTGTTCACCTGCTGCGACAGTGCCGGTAAGTCTTTTTAACTTTTGGTCATATCGTAATCCTTGTTAAATTAACAACTTTTGCTTCTGGCACTGTTTGGGGTCAGAGAAGCAACTTTAAAAGTTTAAAACTCTAAAACGTTTTAGACTCATAGACCATTAAAATGACTGCTTTTGTTTTTACATCACAATCAGCTGTAACATCTTTAGCAGTTTCGGGACCAAAGGTCCTTTGGTGGGCAAATGGTCTAGCAATGGTAGACCACAATATTGTCTGCTAAGGAAACCTCATTTTACAGCTCTTCCTTCTCCATTTTTGTTACTCCTAGGATAAAAAAAAAGCATTACACTGTTCTGTACATAATTTCTTTGATTAAAGGACATAATATAATACTACATGTGATTTCCTAACAAGCAATGATGTGTTTACTTTTTTATTTTTTTTTTATTTCATCACATTTATGTTACAAAAATGTCTACAGTGACAGTTCACAGCGTGGGTGTTCAGTAGGCATTGATTCAGATTCACCTTGGCATTTAGAAAAGCTCAGGTTGGCACAAAATGGAGGTGGATATGCTGTGGCCCCGGTTTTTGGGGTTTGGGCGAAAGAGGCCCTGCAGATGTAGGTGTAACAGAAAGGCCTAGACCGAGTCAATTTCTTGTGATATGCTTTTTTTTCTCATCTAACTGCAAAATACAGGAAATCCGTTTCCTGGCAATGAAAGCACTCACATGCATACATACAGACACGCCAACATAGGCTTCGAGTACACAGAACTGCAATAGCACTGATGCCACAAGATTAATTAGATTGTGAAAGTGTTAAAGTTTAATTGCGATCATATTATCCTGATATTGATGATTCTTGATTACTTGTTTTAAGTACAAGTGTTACATACATGAAGTTACCCAATCTTTCTAAAAAAAAAAAGTACACTAAAAGAAATACGAGTAATAATTAAAAAAAGAGAAGGTCATTAAAATGTAACTTTAAAAAATGGAAAGTCATGCCAAATTATCAATATATTTCTGAATAATTAATAGATTTCTGAAGATGCGCTACCTCGGAGAGAGAAGAAAGTCGAGTGGCAACAAGCTGTCAGAAAAAAAAGGGGAAAAAATGTTTTGATTATTAAAATGCAGGATAAAAGATCTGAAAAGCAGGCTTACATTAATAACCATCTAGATACCAAAAAAAGGACCGTAATTACATTTCAATCAAAGGATTTGTATAACAATCTCAATATTTAGTTTGCTAAATTAAACAACCATGCTAGTTATCAATAATGCTCACAATTAACACAAACTAGTCAGCTAGCTAGCAAAAAATGTTTATGTTAATAATCCCATTTTTATAAACACATAGTTTATATAAGCCAAGTTCTCTGGCCATTTTTGTAGTTTAATATCAATACTCAAAAATGAACAAGCATGCTAGTTTTTGAAATAGAATAATGTTTTTGGTAATACTAGCCATCTAGCTTATTACAAAAGACTTTGTGGGAATCTAATGAGGAAAAAAAAGCTTCTTTAATATTATCACAAACCACAAATATTTTTGCTAACACCATATAAATGGTGAGAGACTATTTTTATAGTGCGTCAAGAAATGGAAATAAAATCACTTTTCCAAAAAAAAGAATAAATGTATGAATAGATAAAAAGAAAAATACAGAAACTTTGTCATGCAGAATGAAGAACTTTTTGCAAAGTTACAGTATTATCAGTTTTGCACTTGAGCAGAAACGAGGCCTGATTTTCACTTATACAGTATGAACAGTGAACATGATTCAAGCAGCTTAAATACTCCTTTTAAACCTCTGAACTTTCTACTTATTTATTATTCAGTTATTTATATTAAAGCATTTATTCAATAACTTCAGTGAAAATGAGAATGTTTCTGAGACTTTTTGTCCCACGTGCATATGTGTTACATCCGTAAATTAACGCTTAGCTTGAATAAACTGTGAGAAATGTGGAAGAGGTTGTGAGAGAATCTCTCCGCCTGAAGCTGCAGAAAGCCACCAGTGGTCGGACATGCTGCTTTTACCAGCAAAAACCTGCTCTCTAAAGCTAAATACAAACAGTAACACACACGAGAGCAGATTTAGAGCGAGCTCAATGTAAAATGTGGTTCAATCTGCAGTCCCCATGCATCGGCAAGAATAATCATGTACCTCTGAGGACGAGTTTCAAAGTGTTCCTGAGAATGTAAGACTGATTAGTATTGTATAGTAAAATGCTGATTAATTTTCCCAGGTATGGAATCCCCTGCTCTTTTAATTGTAGTAGGTGTGGCAGTTGTTGTGCTGCTCATCACCCTGATTGGTCTTTGTGTGAACTGCAAAGGAAACAGCCAACCAAGTAAGATAAGAAATAAAGGATGTGCACAAACCATATCTATAGCTTGAAACATGATATATATAGTAAATTTGAACTCAAACAAAGCATTGTGTAATAATACTTTCCCCCCTTTGTTTTCTCGTAGTATACATACGAGAACAGAATCCACGCCCTAGTGCATCGTAAGAGATCATTTATTCACCGTTGTTCAGCTTTACCTTTTCCACTCTGCTTTGCTCATACTTGCTTTTCCCTTTTTTCTTTTTCTTTTCTTTTTTTTAGAAGCATTTAATAGTTTTATGCAGGAGCCTACAATAGAGGGCTGTTTTCCTTTTCCAGTAAAAGACAACTAAAACCCTTAAACCAACCAAACCCCCTTCTTTAACATTGCTACTATTTATAGTTATATATAATCATATGTACGCATTCTTCTACAGAGATCCCCCATTACAAATTTTATGTATCTTATTCCATTTTGAATGAATGAATAAATAAATGAATGTATTCTCTTTGTGTGTACTAGGTCTCATAACACTCTCCCTTCTAACAGGAACCCAGGATTTACAGTTGTCCGCTCCTGTAAGTAAGAAAAAAAATAGGTATTCACATAAAAACAAGGCACATTTAAATTAGAAACTGAAAAGTGACACTGATAACGACAGACCGGGTCTAGATCTCGATTCCAATGACTGAGACAGAGACGAGTGTGGCAAGGAAAAACTCCCTGAATGAAACTTTTAGAGGAACAAGTTTAAATAAATAAATAAATAAATAGATAGATAGATAGATAGATAGATAGATAGATAGATAGATAGATAGATAGATAGATAGATAGATAGATAGATAGATAGATAAGGGAAGCTTTTCTGAATATCAGATAGTGAGGGTTTATTAAGATTTATTTTATTAAGCTGTAATGAATTAAATTTAGTTATTACCTCACACATTATCTCACTCATGTTATACAAGGAAAAAGGGATTATGTTGAAAATACATTTTGGAAATGAGCATAATATGAGGAACAGCCTCATCATGAACAAAGAACTTATGATAATGATAAGACAGTAAAGAAGAATTTCGCATTGATGGGGAAAAAGTTCTGATATGATTTATCTTTTTAGCTTACAAAATCCTGTCATTTTAGCAGGGGTGTGTAGAGTGTGTTTTATCTATCCAATCTTAGCCTGTAAGTGCATATCACTGAGCTATTTAACATAATTAATATGATTTATTTAGTCAGAAGCTTTTTGAATCTTAGGTAAAAAAAAAAGAGAGAGAGAGAAATGTTTTATTTATTTATTTGTTCATTTATTTATATTTACCTTTTGCACAAGTTAAGGCATTGCTAATTCCCGATATCTTGACTTCTGTTTTTCACAATGAATGTGTGAATTTTTTTCTTAGGTAGCTTAATAGCAACCTTAGATACAGGTTTATGCACAGTGTTAAGTTTAGCTTAACCGTAGCTTGTTAGTGCTTAGTTTTATTTACATGGTTATACATAAGAAGCAAAATTAGCTAAGCTGGAAACATTAGCACATGTATTTGCTCGTTGCTTTCTAGCTATGATGATACTTTAAATGTAAATGTATCGCTGTATGTCTAACTTTTAACAAGTTTTTGATTGATAAGAGCCAGTGATTTCCTGCATTTCATATCTTAGATGTAGAGCCTCCTTCTTTCGTTGCACCAGTTCAGCATTCTCAGCACCAGCTCATCACGTGAGTCTGTTCATCATCTGTGAACACACATTCACACGTGTAAATCATGAACATGAGCCTCATGTTGTCTCTGCTTTTCAGTTCACCATCGATGCCTGATGCGAGACGGATCTCTGCTTGTCAATCCTCTGATGGTGAGATTGCAAAAGACATAATTTTCTTTGGAAAAGCTGTTTGATCTATAGATCTACAAGTTACACAGCAATGTGAATGAAGCTGTTGTCAGTTAGAGTGTTCAAGTCTCAGTCAACTATTTCTGTTTTAATAAGGTGGAAGCCAGAGTGACTACATCAACCAGAATGGTGAGGGGGACAATAATCAATTTGCAAGAGATTGTGTGTGTGTGTGTGTGTGTGTGTGTGTGTGTGTGTGTGTGTGTGTGTGTGTGTGTGTGTGTGTGTGTGTGTGTGTGTGTGTGTGTGTGTGTGTGTGTGTGTGTGTGTGTGTGTGGGTTGAGTATGCTAATTATATGTTGTGTCTCTAGTGGACAACGATGCCGTAAGCTATGAGCAGCCTCCTGAAAAGGCCCTAGACTTTCCGGACTATCTGTAAGAACATGTTTATTTATTGCATCCATGACTTGACAGTTTAGTCCTGAAATGGCTCAAACATTTTTTAAGTTCGAAACCCAAATTAGAATCATGGAACTTGGAAGCAAATTCATGCTGTACATCAAATTCTGATTGAATAGATAAATAAATACAAGCATATCTTAATCACGATTGTCTAACAGTATCAGAATTCTTTAAATGCTCAAGTAAACATAACTGGATTTGTTCCACACTCCTCCACTTTACTCGTTTTAGGGACGTGTTACCAGATGACCAAAACGTGTCCCAGCTGAATCTCACCTCTTCAGTGAATTCAGGTTAGTTATGGAAAAAAATATATTTTTTTGTATTAGAGAATAATTTCTTTGTACCCAGATGGTTTTATATCAGAGAATAATACCAGAGTGTATAAGTTGTTGTTTCCTTTTTTCTTTTTTTTCTTTTTTTCATTTTGTGTTGTGCACAAACTTGTTTCTAATGTTCCTATCTGTTCTTTTTGTTTTAAAAACCTACAGCAAATGAAAATAGCTAAATCTGACATATTTGTATCATAACTACGGATGCTGATAAATGTGTATTTTTCCTTTTAAAGAAAGAAAGAAAGTATGTTTAATAAGAAGTATTGGATAAATGATTTGTTTTAATAGTGTTAACATTTCAGTGATTAAAGCAATACCAGTTGAGCAATAAAAGTTGTGCATCCTTTCTATATGTGATATCTAAATATTTTTATACCACATCAATATTGAGTTTTCAAATCCAGACAGAAAGTTATGATTCATTTTCTACACCAGAAGCCACCATTCTTTGATAAAACATATATACCTTTTCCTCAATTTCTTGATTAAGGAATTCAAAAAAAATGGTGAAAAGGAAATGTACCTATTGCTCAAGATTTGGTTTAGAAAAAAGAGTGTGTTAGGAGAGAAGAGAGTGTGTTAAGACAGAAAAGAGAGTGTGTTAAGACAGAAAAGAGTGTGGGTTATTAAGAGAGAAAAGAGAGTGTGTTAAGACAGAAAAGAGTGTGGGTTATTAAGAGAGAAAAGAGTGTGGGTTATTAAGAGAGAAAAGAGAGTGTGTTTGTTAAGAGAGACAAGAGTGTGGGTTATTAAGAGAGAAAAGAGAGTGTGTTAAGAGAGAAAAGAGAGTGGGTTATTAAGAGAGAAAAGAGAGTGTGTTAAGAGAGAAGAGAGTGTGTTAAGAGAGAAAAGAGAGTGGGTTATTAAGAGAGAAAAGAGAGTGTGTTAAGAGAGAAAAGGGAATGTGTGTGTGTTAAGAGAGACAAGAGTGTGGGTTATTAAGAGAGAAAAGAGAGTGTTAAGAGAGAAAAAGTGTGTGGGTTATTAAGAGAGAGAAGAGAGTGTGTTAAGAGAAAAGAGAGTGTGTTAAGAGAGAAAAGAGAGTGTATTTGAAGAGAGACAAGAGTGTGTTAAGAGAGAAAATAGAGTGTGTGTTAAGAGAGAAAATAGTGTGTGTATTAAGAGAGAAAAGAGAGTGTGTGTTAAGAGAGACAAGAGAGTGTGTGTTAAGAGAGACAAGAGAGTGTGTGTTAAGAGAGAAAAGAGTGTGTATTAAGAGAGAAAAGAGAGTGTGTGTTAAGAGAGAAAAGAGAGTGTGTGTTAAGAGAGAAAAGAGAGTGTATTTGAAGAGAGACAAGAGTGTGTTAAGAGAGAAAATAGAGTGTGTGTTAAGAGAGAAAATAGTGTGTGTATTAAGAGAGAAAAGAGAGTGTGTGTTAAGAGAGACAAGAGTGTGTATTAAGAGAGAAAAGAGAGTGTGTGTTAAGAGAGAAAAGAGAGTGTTTGTTAAGAGAGAAAAGAGAGTGTGTTTAGAGAGACAAGAGTGTGTGTTAAGAGAGACAAGAGTGTGTGTTAAGAGAGACAAGAGAGTGTGTTAAGAGAGACAAGAGTGTGTGTTAAGAGAGACAAGAGAGTGTGTTTAGAGAGACAAGATTGTGTGTTAAGAGAGACAAGAGTGTGTGTTAAGAGAGACAAGAGAGTGTGTTAAGAGAGACAAGAGTGTGTTAAGAGAGACAAGAGTGTGTGTTAAGAGAGACAAGAGTGTTCTTGTTGTTTGGAATTGCGGTCATGCTATAGCAGGCACCAACATTTAATTTTTTTTCGTAGATTTTTGGATGTTTTATATCCATTTGAGGTAAACATTTCCATCTAGAAGTCATGCAAACTCTTGTACTTCTTAAAAATAATTAAAAAAAAAGAAATAACAACATACCTTTTGCTCGTGTTCATGTTTTTTGATCACACAGTAAAATGTGTGAAGATGAGCGTGAAGAAAAAAAGATACGAGTCACGATTTAAGCACCCAAGGAAATATAACGCATGAGCTTTTCTGAAGAAATGAAAACAGCTCTCCATACTGTGGTGAACTCTAAAGGTCTTTGTGGTTTCTTTGCTGATTTTTAGGGCAGAGTTACCAGAACATTGTAAATGATGACAACGATGATGATTCAGGTAGGATATCTGCTGGAACTGAAAAAAAGGCCTGTCCTTCTGACTCATCACACTCTACTCAATACAACACAAACTTCATCTAATCTGGTTTAATGGTTGTGTTCGCAGACAGTCAGCATTACATAAATGTCAATGAGGACAGAGGACCTGCAACTGAAACTCCTGGTAAGTTTCAGGATGTCACTTGACACTGTTTATTTATGTGGTCGAGGTCCTGGATCAGTGCTCCAGAGAGTTTGTAGTATTAGCTGCAGGCTTTCCAGGATGTTCAGATCCACTTGAGTCTCACTGCTGATTGTAAGGTTAATTCAATTCAAGTTTTCAATTCAAGTTTATTTGTATAGCGCTTTTTACAATAGACATTGTCTCAAAGCAGCTTTACAGAACATAAACACAGAGCAGAAGGTAATCATAATTAATGATAAAGGAATTAACGAATAATAAAAGAAATAAGAATGAACAGAATAAAAATTCTAGATTATTATTAGTTGTATATAGTTCACAGTGTGTATGTATTTATTCCCCTATGAGCAAGTCTGAGATGACTCAGGCAGCAGTGGCAAGGAAAAACTCCCTTAAATTGGTAAAGGAAGAAACCTTGAGAGGAACCGGACTCAAGGGGGAACCCATCCTCATATGGGTGACACTGGGGGTGTGATTGTAATATACAGTCAGTTAAATGTTGTATTGGTGTGAGGTTCAAGGACTTCTGATCTCCTGAGTACCACAGAGTCTAACTGGAGATGTCTCAGGATTCTTAGAGTCGGCCTCGGCTCAGTGGACGTCCAAAGGCTTCGTCCCACAGAGGACGTTGGGAGCTGGTACAGTGTCTGGATGCCTCGAAAGCAATGATTAAAAGTTTAATAACTGGAAGGTTATTTGCTCATATCATCCTCAGTGGCTGTATGTTTGGCTTGTATTTCTGTCCTACTGTAAGTGTCTTTGACAAATTTTTCACTTTACAAATAAAAGAGAATAATTGTCTGAGCCACTGAGACAGTTAACATTTGCATAATGTTTACAGTATCTTCAGGAGATTGCAGTTTAAATACCAGCGAGTGAAGGGAACAAAATTTGTGCTTGTTTGGGTGGGATGGATGATGAAATCCTTCTCTCTAGCTAATAACAGCAACAAAATCCAATAACAGGCATCTGTGATCATATAAATGAATATGTTGAACTATTGTCTAATCCTCTCATTTTAAAATTCTACTTTCTCTGCTTCATTTATTTATTCATTTTGTCCTCGAAGACTCGTATAAATCAATCTCCATGGTAACTATCTGGACGAAGGACATTAATGGTAGATCTCCTTGCATTATCATCAAAACAACAAACCATCAGACAATCCACTAGAAATTACTGCACATGATTTACCTAACCCCTTTTAACATTTTATATGTTTGACATGTTTGTCACATACTCAAAATTCTTGCCAAGCTCTTAAGCATGTATTTAATTTTGATCCTGAGAATGCCCTGCACAATTTCTCTGCTTGTCTCAGCTTGTTCAGGACACATTCTTGTTAGGCAGGGATATATTGTTGAGTCTATATAAATAAATCCTCTGGCTAAACTGGCACTGTCTTTAGAGCACAGAACTTTTTCATTAGTTAGATATTTGCTGGAGTCTTCCACAGAAAATATGCAGACGTGTATGGTCCGTATCTTAACTGGATAATTCTTTGTTATTCGAAATTGTTAAATCATCAACAACAAAATCTTCTCTGTTTTGTCTCACTATTTATAATAAATTAATCATCATATCAGGAGTGCACTGATTATTTAAAAGAAGGTAATTGAACAATTCTGAAATTATGTGTTTTCTTCCAGTTGGATCACTTGGGAGCTGCAGCAGTGATGGTCAGGGCAGCTCTGACTACGTCAACGCTCCTAAACACAGTAAGCTTCAGATTCTTTGCTGCTAATAATGACATTTCCTGTATTCGGTGTTAGTCCGTTATGAAGCTGTACTATTCACTTCCATAGCACATGCTGTTAAGTATAGACACCGAGCACCTAAAAGTTATTAACTCCATCTCTCTCTCTCTCTCTCTCTTTCATTTTTTCCCCCTCTTTTTTCTCTTTAGTTAACTTCCACTTGGGCTGATTAAACACACCAAGACTGGATTCACTGGATTCATAAATTGGGGCAGTGGTGGATTTATGGTTCTGGGCTCTGGGTTACTGATTAGAAGGTCAGGGGTTTAAGCTCCAGCACCGACAATTTACTGCAGTTCTTTAAAAAAAAATCATATTGCATAGAAAACATCACATTTTGTCTAGACAAATATTTAAATGTGGACAAAATGTTGAAGAGATGGACAGAATAATTATTCTGTAAGAAATTAAAATTAGATTTCACTGTACTTTTTTTCTATATCCTGTTGACAGGATTTCCTGACAGTTCCTGAGAATATTATCTTTTACTCATTTCTATTTTCTGACTTAATACATGACCATTTGTTATTTTTCTTATTAGAATTGTGCTGAAATTGGTTGTTTTTTGGCTGTTGTATGTAAAGTAATGTAATGCTCTGTAACTTTGTCGTCTGATAACTGAAATAAATTATGCACCATCAAACCCGTTTACATGCTTATGGAAAGAAAAAGTCCAAAATGTTTACAGCAGATGTTTCCAACCCTAGTCATAGAGTACCTCCAGCATCAGGTGTGTTGGGAGAAACACTAATGATTTTAAATATTTTTTTTTTATCTCAGCAAATACATTGACATCTCACATACCTCTTTAGAATTTAAATTAATACCAAAAAAAAAAGCAGTGTGCTAAAGCATTATTGGCACTTTACAAGAGAATATATCATATTACTGAAGATAAAAATGTTTTTCAACTTTTCTCTATTGTTCTTAGAAATTTTAAAGATAAATAGAATTGCTTCTTAAACGAAATGTGGTATTTATATGCCTTAAAGAAAGTGCTTGTAAACAAAGGCAAATAAATCAATTCTGTACGCCTGACCCTGTTTACAGTTACAGGAGTAACACATACATGCAGCTGTGTCACCACATAGCAAACCATGGTTTAAATACCACCACAGCTCAACACACCCAATGCCCTTTGCACATAACTGACTTTCATCTTATTTGGTGCCTGATTTTTTAGTTTATTTGTTTTTCCACAATATAAATGAAACATTCTCACATAATAATGATTACTAAAAGAATAATTGTACTAATAAAGCCAACAAGACAACACCACTGTTTAGAGTTTGAAATTTTGTTTATTTTTGTACATTTTATTTTTTTTCCTTTTTTTTTATAGTAATTTTATTATTTATTTAATTAGGGGTTGAGGAGGAAGGGAGAAATATTTTTTTTTTTTATAAAACATCTCATTCCATCATGCTCACTTGGTCATTCTCACTCGTTCACTCATTCCCTCCATTTTAGACACGCGTTGTGTTGCCCGTCCTTACTGCTTAAACAAAAAAGGAAAGTCCTTCCAATGATTAAGAATAAAAACAAAAAGTCTTTTTCTGGAGCAGAGGGAAAGAAGTTTATGGTGTGTGGGTGTGTGTGTGTGTATGTGTGTGTGTGTGTCTATAAGCATGAGCGCTTGTGTTAGTGTGGTCCAGGATCAGTAAGAGGAACTCTCACTCCAAGTATCAGGGGCAGATGAAGCCTGATGCCTGATTCGACTCAGTTTCCAGGAGGGTGGAAGGGCAGCTGTTGGGAAGGGTGGGGCTGCACCTGCACAGCTGGAAAACAAACAAAAACTTTATGTATAACAAATGTGTACTAGACCCCTTTTCCTATAAACTGCAATAGAGAAGTGAAAGATCTTGCTGTATTATTCTGTCTGTACACTGCATGTCTCTGCATTGCAACTACTGAACAGTCATCATGCCCAAAAGCTGAAGCCTCACCTGATGGGTGCCCAAGGTAGGTGTAGTGCTGATGAGTCCCTTGTTGGGGTGGTGGTGCATGTGTGGGGTGCTGGGGGCCAGGCCCAGAACCGGGGCCCTGCTGAGGAGGAGGAGCAGCATGAAGCAGCATCATCGGAGGAGGCCCATGACCGCCAGAGTGATGAGGACCCGAGAGTGCTCCTGAGACATGAGCCTGAGAAAAAGCAGCACACACAGTCAGTCAGTCACAGTAACAACAGGTTTTCTCTGGGTGGGTCATAACAAAACTGATATGATACAATGAGTTTCATTGCTTCACATGAATGTACATAGAGGATGTTCCACAATCATGAATTTAAAAACCTATACATGTGAAGTGAATATTCCAGTGAGGTTTCTAAAGCACTATTCGGACGGGACTAGTTTTACGTGGGGACGTTGAGTAATGCAATTTTACCTCAGGACGTCTGTAATATTAATTGGCCAATTCGCACGGGACAAGACATCTCAGTAAAACTAGCAGAAGTGGGAGGGGTAACTTGCTTTACGCACCACAGTAACCTCGCTTCCTGTTTCAAGCGCCTCCATGCTTGCTTGCTCTGGTAATAATTACTTTACCCCCACGTAAAACTCGTCCCGTCCGAATAGTGCTTAAGACAGAGTGCAATGCCATCTGTCTTCAAGTCTTCCTTTATAACACAAGATGTATTTTGTATAATATTAACCTCAACCGAGAGAATGTTCATGTATGCTGATGTACATGAGAACAGGAACAAACCTATTTCATGACAGATTTCCCAGTATGAAATGCAAATATAAAGATAAATACAGTACTCAAAAAATAAGGGAAGACAATCATCACAGTATAACACCAAGGCTATTTAAATTTACGGATATCAATCTGTCCAATTAGAAATTGGATTTGTAATTGTGAAACAGATTCCCCTGCTTAATGCAAATAAGAGTGACAAAAGGTGCATTGGAGAGGAAACAGTAAAATAAACACCCTAAAAAGGGAATGGTTTTACATATGATAGCCACTTATCCTCCTTTGACTGATTTGTGTTTTTAAGGGTCCTTGACACTACTTTGATTGGGTTGCAGGTACTGCCTCATGCTCCGAGTAGACAGGTAGTTCAGGTCATCGGAGATGGGGTGTCTCCCAGCTCAGTTTCAAGAGAATGAAAGTGATACTGGGAGACAGGCTGTTACACGAGGGGTGCTGGACCGGGTCGTAAAAGGGCGACAACCCAGCAGCTAAATGCTGGTTGTTTCTGTTGATGTCCTTTAACATTTTGATCCCATCTACTTCACAATTTCTGTTTTTGACTAGGCTTCCTGGATTCTAGCATGAGTCGGTTTGCACTTGTTTTAAAGTTCTAAAGCTTAAACTGTCTGTCCCTAGCAATAAATATATTGCTTCAAAATATACATAAATATGACCCAATTGTTTGATTTATTTAGAGCACAAATGCAATTGTTGTTCAATAGAAAAACAATAATAAACAAACATTTACACTATACTATAAACAATCTCTGTGCAGATGCTGTAATAAAAATGTTAGTTTTACTTACAATTTTTGCTGGTTAAACTGATGCTAAAATCGTGCAACATATATTTCCCCAATTTTTAGCATTAACCGTCAGTGATGCGGTCCTAAAGCTGCTGACGTCACCTTTACTTAGAATACTGTGCATATAAAAGTGCACATTGTTCCTGGAATTTGTTTTTTTGCTGCCAGTGAACTTCCTCGTTTACAGTGAAATGATGCAAAATGACTCGGACAGACTGTTAGTATTTTTTTTAGTTCCCAAGTGCTTGAGACACAGTACCTGTGTGAGCTGGCCAATGGACTGGTAGTGGTGGGGTAAAGGCTGGTGTCCTGGCAGACTGTAGCCCTGGATAGGGTATGAGGCCTGGGGAGAGCTGTGGCCTGGAGGCAGGTTGGGGGGAGTGGGAGCAGAGAGGGGAGCTGAATGATACAAAGTCTGCGGCTGTGGACCTGATTGACCGGACTAGAGAGAGAGAGAGAGAGAGAGAGAGAGAGAGAGAGAGAGAGAGAGAGAGAGAGAGACACCAATTTAACAACCTAATTCATTCTTAAGTAAAAGCAACCCCATTTCTCTGAGATGCTGTGCTAAGTGGTGCGTTAATACCTGTCCTGGGCTGGGAGCAGGGTGTTGAGGGGGTGGCTGGCTGCCGGTGGGAGTGGTGGAGGGCTGTGGAGGATGCATGGAGCCTGAGTGATGAGAGAATGACTGGGGGGCTGGAAACAATACATCAAAATATTTTGTCAACAATTTTACATATCCAGTTAAAAGATAATCCACAAATCAGTGCATTCGTAGTAACAAGCAAGATAGCACATTTTAGCGGTAATTCCACAGAATGTAAAGCTTTCAAGGTTGATGTAGACAAATCAGGTTGTATCAGTCATGGGCGTTTTCTTATAAAGTTAATTTGATATGCATAAAATTAAATGAATGGAAATTAATATTTTGAGAAATGGTTCCTGAGATTGCTACACTCTGTCATGCTAGGTGCATAGAATTTGTGTGGGACGTACCGTACATGCCCTGCTGGGCTCCTGGGGGTCCCTCATTCTGGCCAGGGTATTGAGGACCAGGAGGTCCAAGAGTCTGAGGGTGACCCCCTGAACTCAGCATGCGTCCACCTTGTAGCATGGAATACACCGGCTAACAAAGACAAGAGAGATGTTTTTTCAGTTTCAGGAAATTATACCGTTAGGTCATTTTATTCCATGAAACAGTATTCTGAGGAACATCAACAATGTATTTGTCATGCTGTGTGTGTGTGATGACTGTTGGTATACCTGTCCAGGATAGTGTGGCATGGCAGGGATGACCTGGCCATACTGCAGGTAAGACTGAGGATAAGGAGAAGCTACAAGAGGAGGACCTGCGGCTGATGCTGCTGCCTGCAGCATAGGAGGTGCAGAGTTGTTGTGGTCTGGACGAGAGGCAACCACAGAGCCTGGTTGAGAAAAAGAACAATCAATAATATGGGCTTTTTGCGTGCATATGCAAGTAGATGTCAGATGGACCTGAAACATTGGTCTGTATACATAGTACTGGGCACTAATCTAACAGACATCAGTGTGTATAAGTAATAAATTGTATTTAATCCAGGAATACTTGCCATTAACACGGAAAGGATGTTAATTCATGGTTGGTAAATTATCACAAAAACATACCTTTGGCAGCTCTGGGGTACTTTCCTTGGCTCACGGTAGACACGGCATACTGGTACATCTGAGGGGCCTGTCAAAGGCAGATCAAAATAAAAACATTACTTCTAAGTCACTCACACATCAAAACCTCCTCAAAAATGTGCCTGATAAGAACAATTTGCACAAATAGATTAAAACTACCTACAAATACAGAAAACAAAGAAAAGAACATTGTGTGTCTATGTACCTGCACAGCATGGCCCTGTAAGGGTATTGTTGAGACATAGCTCAGGTACTGAGGGCTGTAGATGGCTCCTTGCCCTGCAGGAGGCTGGAGCACCACTGAAGGGCTTGGAGGTGTGGGCCGTGGGTTTGTCGGGGCTGCAGAAGGCTTCACCTGAACACCAAACATGTATGTTACATAGACTCATAAAACACATGTTGTACAGCATAAAACGCTGCCTGAGTGCATGTGTGTGTATGAGCATGAGAAAAAATCTGAAAGGAAGCTGAAGACCAGAACACTCACCATAGTGAGAGGTGCCTTGGCAGGATTGAACTCTTTGGCATTGGGATTTAGTGTAGACTTCTTCACTTGACTTTAGGTAAAAGGAAAAAAAAATAAAGAAAAACAAGATGTTAAAAAATTATGGCTACATTGAGGAAATAAAGGATGCAATAGCCTTTAAAAGTAAAATGTAATTTGTATACAAAAACCAAGTAAACAGATGAGGGAGTAGTTACACTTATTTGTAACAATTAAATGTCTGACACAGTGGCATTAAAACTTGTTTTCACTACCCTACAGAACATTGCTGAAGATAAAACAATTTTAAGAAAGAAGCTTCACAAGGCTTCATCCACCCATCCGCCCAGTGCAACCAAAACAACCGAGAAAGCAGTTGATGTCATGTTTTGGAAACATGCTTTGAAGATGACAGGGAAACAGGATTTGAGTTTGACAACAGACAAATGAGCATAGAAATATAAAACATGTTCTTTCACAACTTCTCCATACTTTTCCCTAACTTACTCAGCTACACCCTCCACTCTGTCCACAGCATCTGGTCTGCTGTCCTCCCTGCCTGGTGTCCTCGCCAGTTGAGGCTGCACTACCGTTTGTCCATCTGTACCAGAGGACTGAGAAACTCCACCAGGTGTGGCAGAGGGTGTGACGGTAGGTGTGAGAGATGGTGGGGTGGCTGCAGTTGGACACTCAGCACTCGTTTCTTTGCCTGCTTCAGCAGACAGAAGCTCCTGTGTTGGGGTTGTAGGCAATAGCGTTTTGGGCTCTGTGGAGGGGTTTGAATCGGTTTGCGTGCTTTGGGTAGGGCTTGGCTGAGCAGGATCTCCAGGTGTGGCTGAAGTGCTAGGGCTGGAAGGTGAGGAGCTAGAGTGAAGCTGAGAAAGAAAGACAAGTGTTTGCACTTCAGTGCTCAAGAAATCCACAAAAATATTTACAATGACAAAGTAAACCATTTATTATATTACACTCACTCGGAATTCCTTCCCAAACTTGCGAAGTTCCTCTATCTGTGACCTTTGCTGAAGAGAGGCAGCTGGAAAACACAGGAGGGCATTCACTTAGGCAAAAAAAAAAAACATCTAATTTGCATGCTGCTACATAACTAATTAAAAAAATAATACCTTTACTGCCCTTGCCTTCCTGAGGACTGACAGGGCTCTCTGTCCTCTCCTTGGATAAAATCTCATTCACTGACACAAAAAGTTGAACGAAAAGAAAAAATGAAAATAAATGAACAGAACACAGAAAGGGAGAGACAACTTGACATACAATCAGGAAACATTACTTTTTGCTAGGAATTATTATAATGACACAAAATTAAGGAGGATTAATGTTGCTCACCATCTACAGGGAAGAGTGGGGTGAGGCCAGAGGGCTTTGGGGTCACCATGGTAACTGAAGAGGTATCTGGGTAGGTAGAAGCAGTCAAAGGGGGATCCTGGTTGGGTGCATCAGGTTTGGGGGAATGCGAGACTGAAATGGAGAATAAAAGAGAAAGAAGGTAAAAGGAGAGGTTGATGATGACAATTGCTTTATTAGCACACATTGTAAATCACTAAACATTTAGTTTACACAAAGCATAACAGGAGAATTCACCTGTAGGTGAAGAGTGAGAGTTGGACGTGCGCAACGTTCTGGGTTGTGCAGGCCTTTGAGATTTGGGAGATGTTCTAGAGGACACTATATTCCAAAAAAATTTAAAATGGTATATTGTAAGAACAATAAATCACAGGCATTATAACAGTCACAATATAAATCACAGACAACTTACCTCCATTAACAGGTCTTGCAGACTCAGATAGAGACTGAGGGTGTGAAAGAGAATGGGGTAGCGTGTGTGGGGCAGTAGGATTGGCATGGCCTCCCTCTAAAGACCGAGACTGAGCAGGTGGGCTGCACTGTGCTTGGTGAGGGGAATATCCACCTCTGATCGACAAAGGACTGTTCCTATCAGAAGGTGGTGTGGGTTGACCGCTTCCAGAGGGAAGAGGTGGCCTGGGGGATGAGCTTGAGGGGGCAGGTCTGTTTGTTCGATTAGGAAGAGAGGAGGAGGGTCCTCCTCGTTCTCTGTCACCTCTGGATGCACCAATTTCTCGTTCTCTTGCTCTTTGAGGTAAGGGAATGTATTTGCCCTCACTAAGAAAAATCAACAATGGAGAAAAAAATTAATAAAATATATACGGACACACAGAACATGACACACATCCATAAGGAAAGTGAGAAATATGGCATACTGACCGGCTCCCAGAGCTGGAGAAGCCGGGACTGTCTCTCCCCCTCTCTCGCTCTCCTCCATCCCGCACCACGGCACTGAATTTGTCCTCTTCACTCCTCCCTTCATCATTTTCCAGTGCCACTCTGTGGCGATATTGAGCGCTGGACTCAATCTCACTGGCCAGTCTGGCAGCTCGTGCCTCTCGCTGCCGAAAACCCTCAGAGCTACCACGCTCTAAGGGAACCCTTAAAAAGAGAGCGATCAAAAAAAGAGTGATTGATCTTCCAGGTACAAAGATTCTTTGTGTAAACATGACTTTAGACACTGCTTGCCTCTTTGATTCTCTTTCGCTTAAAATACAATGTCAGCAGTCACATTCTATATTCCTATTCGATCAACAATACAAAATCCAATCCTTCAGTCAAAACCATCATCTGTCTATTAGGGTTAATCTGTGCATGTTAGGGAAACTCACGTGTACATTGAGAGGCTCGAGTCATAGGTGGACTTCACGCCATATGTTTCTTCATTGAAGCGGAACATCTCACTGGCATCCCAACCATTAGACTATGGAAAAAGAGACAGGATACAAAGAGTAAAAAACCTTCTAATACATGAGAACAATTGAGTGAGCACTTTCAACCCAGATCAGGAAAAAACATGTCTAGTGAGTTTTTATAAAAAAAAAACATGACCTTTTTCTCAATGAATAACCTAATATTTTTGTTAGAAAGCATAATGCAACCTATAATTTACATCGAGTACAACAGACAAATGTAGACCTGATGGGCTGTTGTAACTTTTAATGAAACATGAAAGTATTAAATCTGTGATAACGTAAAACAGAAATTAGCACATGCTCCGAGATGTCAATCTAAGCTATACAAATTCCTTCATTGACAAAAGCCTAACCTGTCTTATTATATCGCTATGCTTTTCTTTTAAGGGTGATATTTCAGTGTAAATTATGTTTCAACTTACTGCGTCCGTATCTAGATCATAGTTCTCTCCATTGCTGTCTCCACCATCCCACCTCTGTAGCACCTTCTCTCTGTGATCACCATTTACTCTAGACGAGCTGATTGCAGAGTCTGTAAAGGTGTCTACAAACACACCAGACCAGGCTAGATCAATATCAGAAGAGACCAACACTACAGACGTCTAAAAGTGTGCCCGCATGCACACGCACGCACCTCGTGTAGCATAGTTGAGATCCACATCTCTGCAGGTCATGGTGATCAAGTCACTGGGGCTAAAGATCATGGTGTCTGTGATCTCCTCTCTCCTGGGGTGTGCGGACGTACCACCTCCACAGCCATCCCCGTCCTCGGGTCTTAGTTTGTGCACAGCATCCACTGCCAGCTCACACTGGGCAAAATCAATTCAATTAGGTATGAATCAATACTATTAAAAAATTCATATGAAGAGAGTGGACCTGGATGTGGCATACTCTGCTTACAATGAATAAAATGTATTTGTTTTTTTACTATTTTAAATTACATAAATGTCCACTGGTAAGCGTGTTTAATGCACAGAAGCATTTTGCTTACTCTTGAACTTAGTGTCTTGAAGATCCCCTCGTAAACACTGCCATTCTTCACCCGCACATCACACCTAGAACCCTAGAAAGAGAAGAATCAGAGAAAATGAATTTAAAAAAAAAATTAGACAAAGAGAAAACTGTAAATAATGACAATAAACTATCATTTAAAAAAAAGAAGAAAAAAAAACAAACTGGTGTATTTTAACAGATTATATAGATCAAAACACCAATATTGATTATATTCACTCAGTTGAAGCTTGGATACTCAAAACTTGCTCTGTGTTGCATGTTGATAGCAAAGGCAACATTCAAATGAAGAAACTCACCACTACAGCTGTGAGAAAATGGAGCATTCGGGAGTTATTGTAAACTCCCTCAAACACCTAGAAGTGAAAGAAAAAGAAACATGAAACTTTGTTTTTTAAATTAAAAAGAACTTGACTAACAAAATTTAATAAAAATACTGACACTGCAGCATGCCTCTTGTATACCCAAACTTAAATACAATTAAGCAGGATGTAGGTAAGAGTGAAAACAAGATTAAAAGTCAACTGATTAGGACAGAAACCGAATGTTAAATGTGTGCATCTTGGCATAATATCATTAAAAAACAGAACATTATCTGTAAAAGTCAGGACATTATCTGTAAAAGTGCGCCAATATTATTTGTTGGTTCGGCGGACAAACAAAACAATGGACAAGTAGACAAAGTTATATTAAGAATGAGAGAATATTTGAGTTGAGGTTACATACAGGAGGAGACTGTGAGGGAGGCTTTACAGAGTTTCTGTTCCTGAAAATAAAAGGATAATCAAACGGTCAGAACAACTGTGAAAATATGGTCTTTTCAAATTGCACTACACCACAGTGGGGCAGGGAAAATAAAACACAAGGATTAAGTTCAAATAAATGTGTTTAAACTTATGTAAGGTAACAAAATAAGCACAACACGATTGGTTAGTAAGTTCTTCTCTATTATTACTACAATGCACCACCACACCAAGACGAATTCCTCTGTACATGTAGGACCTAAAGTAACTGGTAATAAACCGGATTCGGATTCTAAGGATTTTTGTGCAGCTATAAACAAAGACCTGGGTGATTATATCCGGGTCTAAAGCGTTATAATATGATTTAACAAATGTTTATCATTTTATTGCTCTTAATTCTTCTTCGTTTTCGGACTGGGACCCCGAGTGTTTACATTTATTCTGCTCTAATTCGGAACTTCAGCTCCAAAACAGCGGTACTGTGTAATGGAAGTGACATTAGCAAACCATCAGCTACACCTTTACAATCGTGTTTTATTCTGAAATTTATGCTTTGAAACCACAAACGACGACGATAACTAGCGCTAACGAGTTTAACCGCTTAACAAAAGCCAAACGAATGCGTCAGCTATAACATGGCTAGCTTTAGCCAGGATGAGAAAATAACATCGTAACAATAAAGGATAAACAAAATGCCGTAGCGATCAGACATAGTCTAAAACCTCATATTTTCAACACCTATGACATCTAAAAAAATCATATCTATTAATACGTTTTTGTCACGTGCATTCCAGGTTTCCGGTAAATCGGTCCGTCTAAAATTGCTGGAACGGAGAAGCAAAAACACTGTTCGGTATCAGATAAATTACAAAAACAACAACAATACACTACTGAGCTCTCGTTTGTGTCCGCCCCAAAACAGTTATTGGTCAGTGATAGCGTCAATCGGCGAGTTTCCCCATTCTATAGGTCCAAATGTGCAATAAAAGGCGGGCGTTCATGATCACAACAGGGATCAATTAATTGGTCGAACTGAACGTCAATCAGGTCTTCTCATCTGTAATTGGCTATCAGATCTGCTAATCCAATAAGATATTGTCCAATTGGTCTTTTCTGAACCGTACATCATGTAGTCATCAAGTACACGCCCCCTTTAACCGGTAGGCCTCATGATGAAATACCAATCCTCGGCTTTTCTCTGAAGAGTAAGCCGGATTCAGATTACCTTCCTGGGGTTGGCCTGGTAGTGTTACTCCCAGGAACTGTCGGTGACATGCCTGACGATCCAGAAGGTCCGTTAGACGTCTTGCGGCCACTTGGTCCAGACTGTTGCTGAAAAGATATTATTTTAAAGATATTTTCCCCCACAACGATTTACACGTGAAATTTCGCTTTTGCGTAAAGTCCATGCTGGCTGACCGGCGACTGGAAACTAGCTACAACATGCTAACTGCCCGATTAGCTAAACTAGCTCGCATGCAAACGGATATAAATGTACCTGAATCGACCTTTTTAAATGATAGGAATATAAAATGCAGTTACAATCAAGTGGAGAATTGTGAATACTTACATTCTGGCGACGGAAAGACATCGCTAGCCGCTAACTAGGCTGGTCAGCTAACGTTGTGGCGCGTCTCAGTATTCTCTGGCGTATGCTAGCAACCTTGATAGCTAGCTAGCTAAATCTCGGAATACGCGTCAGAAATATCCTGCACCCGTCGATAGCTTCCTTTCCAAGTGCCCAGAGTCTTCTTCTGTATTTATTCTGAAAACATGTCATGAGCACTCTTAAGAAAAGTGTCAAACAGTATTTCTTAATTTTGTTTAAAAACGCCGGTACCACGTCTTAAGATTTGCCTTAAACATAATGGCAACCCGCTTTTCAGCAAATCTCTTTTGATTGGTCCAAACCGGGTTAATGACGCAAAGACGCTTTACGTACTGAGTACAGGGAGCTTGTGGAGGTGAGCCATGTTTGCGTGGTGCATCTGATCCTCCTCGAAATCTATATGTAACTTTCCACAAGGTTCTTTAATAATAATAATAATAATAATAATAATAATAGGTATGATTTCATTAAACTGATAAACTCCACTGATAGCTAAAATACTACTGTCTTGGCATAAAGAAATGCCCCCAGTGTAGCAAAAACCCAATCAGAATCAGAATCAGAATGCGGTTTATTGCCAACATGTACAGGAATTTGTCTTGGTGTTTTGGTACATTGTAGTAATTTTAGAGAAGAAACATACATTTAACAAAGGTTGTACAAATAAATGATTATAATTAGTACATTAGTGCATTAGAACACTAATGCAGGATGTGC